>NC_056743.1:501036267-501304806 GCF_019279795.1 Protopterus annectens
TGAGGCGTCGACGTGGCCGTATGCCAGCAACAGCAGCAGCTGGCAGTCGTTGCGGATGACAACAGGGCCACGGCCACCCCCGTAGTGCCAGCAGCAGCCCCAGCAATGCTGGGTCTGTGCTGTCATCAGACCGCCCCAGGAGACCACGTGCACGTGGCTCTGGCCGGGCCCGACAGGGATCTGTGTCCAGTCAACGAACACCTGCTTCTGATGACAGTACCCAGTCTGGGTTGGTACTGGATATGGTCCGTAGCACCTCTGCAAGGCACAGGTACCGTGTCCGTGGCCAGAGGCACTGATCTGTATGACCTGGCAGGTACAGTCCGTGGCTGTCCACAAACACCAGTATATGGCAGCCATGAGGTGGAACTGTGTGCATCCATACACACATGTGAATTGACAACACCTAGGGCTACCGCATACATGCACACACTGCATCAACATTGCCCCACCTTCTACTGCTGTCCCTCACCAACACACATACACATACATGTCAATTGGTGGTATCGGTGGCTGACTCAGGCATACCAAGTTCACCCCTGTGCATATGATGAAACTATGCCACCTCCTGCAATCTGTAACAACTGTGCAGGTACAGGTTAACATGTTGCTGATGCACAGGGTGACCACATAGATGTGTAGTAATAGTATCATGTTGTTAACAGTACTGTGTGCTGAATTAATTGTGGGTATATCACAGCATGCCTGATGCAGTAAGTGTGTGATTGTCATGTCCTGTTGTCTACACCCATGGTAAGTACCATAGTGTATCATCTGCACATGTTGTCATACTGGTGGTAATGATGTCAACAGAAGGCTACATACATAGGTAGCACAGGGTATAAGGTAATGAGTGTAGTAATACACAATGATGGACATGTAAATTGCAAGTGGCATGTTGCCCACACTGGACTCTGCAATGCAGATGTTTGAGGATGTTGATATGTGTGCAGTACTACACGACTGGTACAGGACACACAGGAGCACCCTAGCACTGCATGCTCACATCTCATACCATGCTAGACAGCCCCAACACACATAACTAACTGTCACAGGAGGGATAGTCCCCATATATGTCAGGGATACTGTGGTGGCAGGCCAGGTAGCATACATCCTACTAAGTATGGAACCACTGAGTGAAGGCTCAGTGTCTGTTATTTCACATGTGTATTACTGCAGGTATGAGCACATGGGTTTCCATCCAGTTATTGTACATCCTGACAGTACATGGTCTGTACACTTGTGTGCACTGAGACTGGACCCTAGCCATCTGACCCGTGTATTTCCATGTACATGTGCATAGTGCCTGCATATTCGCAGTGTTACCTACTGGAACTGGTACAGCTTCTTTGTTGTACAATGGACTACATGCAGCCCTGTTTACTGTAGCTTTGTTTGCATGCATGTTTGCTTGCAATTACCCTGGAATACTGATCACACCTGCAATGCATAGTTATAGAGCTTCTCTGGACTCCTAGTGCCATCTGCATAGCTTACTATATGTATGTCCATGTCCCACTTGACAGGATGTCACTGTTTGTCCTGTTCACATGTACATTGCCTGTGACACAGTGCATATGACTTACCTGGCATGTGTCCACGTGAGCAGTCATATATGCTACTGCTAACTAATCACAGGCACTACACCTTCACATATTCATCTTCTGTTGAACTACCTGCTTCGCTAGGGGTGGCCTGCACCTGTCACCCCGGGCTTTCAGATATTGGCAAAGGCTCTTGCTACCCCCATAGTGCCTATGTTAGGCAAGGCTCAAATGACAAACCCACCTTCATAGGTATCACAAGGGATAAGAAACTAAGAGTAATGCTACCCAACGCCAGAAGTCTAAACCTCCAGATGCATGCACCCAAAACACTCCTTGGCATGGAGAACATCGATATCTGTGCAGTAACAGATGCCTGGTTCAGGGCTACTGAGAGCACACCAGCACTACCAGGTTTAACCTGGTTGATTTCTTTGAAACAGTCACCAAGGCCATTGACGAGGGGAAGGTGGTTCACACAGCCTACCTGGACCTTGCAAAAGCCTTCACAACAATACCCCACTTGGGCATTCTAGAGAAGCTCACCAGCTTAAATATAAGCCCCTATGTCACTAGATGGATTGCATAGTGGCTCAAGGACAGAACCCACATGGTTAGAATTGCTGGAGCCATGCCAGACTCCAAACCAGTTACGAGTTGTATCCCACAAGGCTCAGTCATGGGACCTCTCTTGTTTGGTATATATTTATTGGAGGTACAGGCCAACACGGACAGACTGTGACTGACCAAATATGCAGATGACTGCGAACTGGCCACCATAATCGACTCTCCAGCCGACACAAGCATCTTCCAAAGGGGCATCATAGAAACAGACAACTTGTGCCAGAGCCATGGCCTTCAGCTGAACAGTGTTTAGAAAGGGGAATGTGCATCCTGTAGTCTGTTCACCTAGTTGACAAAAGGGACATTGTCCTCACACACACTAACCCCCCTCAGCCAAAAACGCACACTTGCCATTTGCAGGATTCAAACCCCTATCTGACTATGTTATGACACTTGAGACGGACACATTAGCAGAGTGTGCTATTCGCATTACTGGGAGGTTTTCCTTCTCTTGCTGTACTTATAGGGTGCTGACATCATCAGTGTTTAGAAAGGGAAATGTGCATCCTGTAGTCTGTTCACCTAGTTGCCAAAAGGGACATTGTCCTCACACACACTAACCCCCCCTCAGCCAGAAATACACACTTGCCATTTGCAGGATTCAAACCCCTATCTGACTATGTTATGACACTTGAGACAGACACATTAGCAGAGTGTGCTATTCGCATTACTGGGAGTTTCTCTTCTCTTGCTGTACTTATAGGGTGCTGACATCATCAGTGTTTAGAAAGGGAAATGTGCATCCTGTAGTCTGTTCTCCTAGTTGCCAAAAGGGACATTTCCCTTACACACACACTAACCCCCCTCAGACAAACACACACACTTGCTATTTGCAGGATTCAAATCCCTACCTATGTTATGACACTTGAGATGGATGCATTAGCAGAGCGCGCTATTCGCATTACTGGGAGGTTTCCCTTCTCCTGCTATACTTATAGAGTGCTGACATCATCAGTGTTTAGAAAGGGAAATGTGCATCCTGTAGTCTGTTCACCTAGTTTCCAAAAGGGACATTGTCCTCACACACACTAACCCCCTTCAGCCAGAGACACACACTTGCCATTTGCAGGATTCAAACCCCTATCTGACTATGTTATGACACTTGAGACGGACACATTAGCAGAGTGTGCTATTCGCATTACTGGGAGTTTTCCTTCTCTTGCTGTACTTATAGGGTGCTGACATCATCAGTGTTTAGAAAGGGAAATGTGCATCCTGTAGTCTGTTCTCCTAGTTGCCAAAAGGGACATTTCCCTTACACACAATTGCACACACACTAACCCCCCTCAGACAAACACACTTGCAAGATTCAAACCCCTACCTAGCTATGTTATGACATTTGAGACGGACACATTAGCGGAGCGCGCTTTTCGCATTACTGGGAGGTTTCTCTTCTCCTGCTGTACTTATAGAGTGCTGACATCATCGGTGTTTAGAAAGGGGAATGTACATCCTGTAGTGTGTTTTCCCAGTTGCCAAAAGGGACATTTCTCTCCCACAGACTTACACACACACCAACCCCACCCACACACACACACTGAGTATTTGCAGGATTCAAACCCCTACCTAATTATGTTATGACACTTGTGACGGACGCATTAGCAGAGTGCGCTATTTGCATTACTGGGAGGTTTCTCTTCTCCTGCTATACTTATAGAGTGCTGACATCATCTGTGTTTAGAAAGGGGAATGTGCATCCTGTAGTGTGTTTTCCTAGTTGCCAAAAGGGACATTTCTCTCTCACAGACTTACACACACACCAACCTCACTCACTCACACTGAACATTTGCAGGATTCAAACCCCTACCTAACTATGATATGACACTTGTGATGGACGTATTAGCGGAGCACGCTATTCGCATTACTGGGAGGTTTCTCTTCTCCTGCTATACTTATAGAGTGCTGACATCATCGGTGTTTGGAAAGGGGAATGTGCATCCTGTAGTGTGTTTTCCTAGTTGCCAAAAGGGACATTTCTCTCCCACAGACTTACACTCACACCAACCCCACTCACACACACACTGAGCATTTGCAGGATTCAAACCCCTACCTAACTATGTTATGACACGTGTGATGGACACAGTAGCAGAGCGCGCTATTCGCATTACTGGGAAGTTTCTTTTCTCCTGCTGTACTTATAGGGTGCTGACATCATCAGTGTTTAGAAAGGGGAATGTGCATCCTGTGGGGAGGCAGACACCAAGCACACTCTGGCTTAGCTGTCATTCCCTAGGGCAAACAGCCTAGTGTTGACCTCTACACCCATATGTTTAATTGTCAAATGCACATTATTTGTTGCTGGTAGACTGTTTGCACATCTTTATTGCCATAGCATTCCCTGTTTGTATGAACAACTTGTGCATCTGTGGAAGATGTTTGCATATGGGAGGGATCCACTATATCACGTATGTCTCTGTAGTCATTTAACTGTGTGCACTGGGCAGACTGCTGTAATGTGGTTGGTTCCTGGAATAACACATAAAAATACCAGATATGTGTGTCCAACTGCTAAACTGAGATTTGGCCTAAGTGTGTGAGCATGCCCAGTTCAGCCTTCCCATGGCATGTTGTCTGACATATGTCTCATTTATCAAAGTGTGTGAGCATGCCCAGTGTGAGCATTCCATATGTTGGACTCTGCAGCCCACCACATTTGTGGATGAGTGTGAACTTCAACAAATATCACCCGTTTATGGTTGTGTGTTGTGTGTCATGTTGTGTAGTTACTGTACAACTGCTTTGTGTGTGAACACAACAGGATTATACTGTGCCTGCAGTGTTTGCATGGGATACTTTGCATACAGTTGTCAACATCCTTTCACACTGACCTAACACTGTAGTACTGTATAGTGTACTGGTAGTACTTTGACTGTGGTGGACAGTATCCTGGGCTTTAGTGCTATCACTGCTTTACATTTCGATAGTGAGCACAACAGCCTGGTCAGGGGCCAGTTGTGTACATCTGACCATGTTGCATTCTGTTCAGATATGAACTACTTAAACCAGGCTTGTCCAACATTGGTAGTGTATTCCACAACATAGGTGTACATTTGCAAACACTAGCAATGTGCCCTAGTCTATGTCTAATGCTAGTTGGAGAGTGTGTTTGTCCTTCAACACACATTGTAAGTGGAGTTTGCCATGACATATGTCATGGTTAGTATACTGTGCCTCTGTCTACCTGTGACATGACAGTGATACCCAGGATAAAGCTACCATCTCCCATCCACTCATCAAGATTCCTATTGAGGAAGATTGATAAGTGACTCTATGGGTAGCCTGTACTGGGGGTTCACTCATGGGTGGGGGTGGCTTCTGTGTTATGGATCATGCAGTACAGCTTGTCCTATGTAAGTCAGTGCTGGGGTTCAGGTCTCTCATGTGCATAGCTCACTGCCATTCAGACTGTACAAGGTGCAGCATGTTTATTGATACCAGCAACACAGGCAACACATGGCATCTGTGCAAGCTCTTTGATACTCCTGGTGAGGTACTGTTGGGGAATTTACGGTTGATGGAGATGTCTGCTGAGGTACATTCCACAGGGGCTATTGTAGTCAATTGTACCGCTGATTAAGGATGACTGCAGAGCCACAATGACCTCCCCTTATCTAGACCTGACAATCTTCATGATTAGGTGGGTATATGGTATGTTTCTGTAAACACTACAGCACATGTTTGTCCAATGCAGGATATCTATCACCTTGTGTCCCCAGGTCTCTCATTACATGTTAACTACATAATGGGTTAACACCTAGGTGGTAATTGGTGGGCACTTACTGTATATCCACGGGGGTTGACTATACACGTTTCTGCAATTAGCTTGCTGACATGGCTACGGCACCAGTTGTCTGTTTCTATGTGGCCCTTTTGTGGGATGCTTGTGTCAGCTGGTGGATCATATGTGGTGAGCAGTTTGTAGTCCTCTGCAAACATGTTCGGACACAGTCCTTCCATGTTTGCCTGTACCTATGGGACATATATACCAGACGAGGGAGATCCCAGGACCAAGCCTTGTGGGATGCCAGTTATATCTGGTTTGTAGTCTGACATGGCTGCAGCATGTCTGACCATGTCTGTTCTGTCCTTGGTCTGGTTTGCAACCCCTCTACTGACATAGGGGTTTATATTTAAGCTGGTGAGCTTATCTATAATGAACACGTAGGGTATTGTATAGAAGCATTTGCAAGGTCCAGCTACGCTGTGTGGACCACATTGCTCTCATCAATGACCTTAATGACTGTTTCAATTGAGTCAGACATCTTTAGGGGCAGGATCTGCACTTAAGAAAGCCACACTGGGTAGGGTCCGGTGTCAGTAGGTCCCCAATATCTTTATGTCTGTGGTACATGCTGATCCTTTCCATAGCTGTGCAGACCGAGCTTCTCAGGATTCTGGGGTAGTAGTTTTCAGTATCCATTCAGGCAACACCTTTGTTGAGAAGGACCACTGTTGTTGTACACTGCTCTTTGGGTACATATTCTGTGGTAAGGCTGACATTGAGCAGTAGTGTGGTTTGGCATTCCATTCATCTTGGAGTCCATGTTGCACTAAGCCCAGGACACCATCTCATACCATTGCTGCTGTGTGTTTTGCTTTGTAGATGTTGGCTGTTACCTCAGCATCTGCAATGTCAGGGGGCCAGCAGTCTGCTGGGATAGATATTCTGCATTCGGCGGGGTTTGCACTGCACCTGTCAGGATGTATGTTGGCAATATGTGTGTGTGTTTGTGATATTTGTGTGGTTCAGAGCATACCTGTGAATTCCCAACATGGTTCCTACCATCAGTTGTGAAAGCCTTGGGATTATCCTTAGTGTCCTGTACAATTTGTATCTTCATAGGTTCATAGGTTCATACTAGGCTATCCACCCTAGGACATTTGTTAGCCTAGCCAGAGTGTGTGTGGCTTTTGCCACCCCTTGCTATGTGAATATTATGGCCATTTATGATTTGCTTTGCTGTGCCTCTGTCTGGACATGACACAGTGAAGACCCCCAGTGTAACTCTACAATCATCCATCCACTTGGCAAGATTCCTGTTGAAGAGTGTCAGTGAGGGGCTCTGCCTAACATGGAGTGGGATTCTGGTCCAGGGTGTGGGAGCCTCTGGATTATGTATCTGTCCCACCAGCACATCCTATTTCATTATTTGTTGAGGTTGACATCTCTCACTCTCACAGCTCCGATGGATTTGAGTTTTCTGGGGTGGAGCATGTCCATTACTCCTGTGTTGGGCATGGCCTTCTACAACAGGCATGCAATGCCTCTGTGTAGGCAGTATGTGACTGCATTCAGCTGGGGTGTCTACAGCCAGGCAGCATATGACATATATTTGAGACCCTTTATCCTCTTGGTGAGTTACCTTTGAGGTCTTTCTAACTGCTGCAGGTGTCAGGTAAGGTACATCCCATATGAGGCATTGTACTAGATTATGGGTGTGATTAGAGAACAGTATAGGGGCACAATGACCTCTGTTGACGTAGATGTGAATCCTTTCCTGATATGGTGTCAAATGTAGACAGTCTTCCTAGCTACATTGGCAATGTGGGTGTCACATAACAGGTTACTGTCCACTTGTGTCCCTAGATCCCTGGTTACTCCTTCCATACATAATGGTTTACCACCTATGTGGTAATTTGTGGTACCTTGTTTGGTATTTGGTGGGACATTCATACTGTCCAGTGTCTTCAGGATGGCTGGGTGGGGTTCCTGTGTGTGAGAGTGTGGTCTGTAGCATGCTACAGACTGTACAGCAGTCTTGCCTACAGTTAGTTGCACATGGGTGGACTCCAATGCCTTGTGCATTGTCAGTTACCTGGACGTATGGGTGTCTGTGCTGAATATGGATACTCACCCTCCTTTTATGTTTTGTTCCAGGTTTTGGGGCCATGACACATGATACATGGTATAACCTGGTAGTGCTGGTGTGCAGTCAGGAGGCTTGCAGCAGGTTTCTGTCACTGCACAGACATCGATGTTCTCCATACTGGGGATGGCCTTGGGAGCATGCATATTGGGGTTTACACATCTGGCATTGGTCAGCATTACCCTTATGTTTCTTTCCACTTATGTTTTCTAGGGTGGTGGGTCAATCTTTTCAGCCTTGCCTACAAAAGGCTCTATGGGGGTGGCAAAGGCCTTATCCAATATCCAGATGCCCAGGGGTAACAGGTGCAAGCCATCCCAAGAACAGCTGCGTGGCTTGTCAAGCATGACATCCCAAGCAGACAGACATTGGATCCCCTTGGAATGACACCAGTAAGTGTGCCACTTGTTATGACTGATCATTCCGTGTTTGTACTGTGGCATTATTCTTGGTAAGGGTAGGATGCTGCAAACGGTGAGTGTCATACCGGCCTGGACTACATAATCAGAGAGCTCATCTATGTCTCTTTTCATGTAGTCTAGGGAGGTACATCTCAGGTCATTCACACCAGCATGGACTATGACTGCATCATATTTCTACTTGCTTTGGAGTGACCTGCATACTTCTGTTATGTGGCATATTGTGGCAGCCTACAGGCAGCTTACTGTACCCTTTCCCTTGTTCAGTCTGGTGTGCGGGACAGCAGTGTGTCTGACTATGGAGTCACCTATTACAACTGTATCAGGCATGTTGTTTCTCCTTCTGGCCTGTGACTGTTTGGCACACCAGTTTTGTGTACTATGTGTTGCATGTGCTATGTTTGGAGGTTGTTTGATTGGGTGTCTGCTTTAGAGGCCTCTGTTGGTGTACTGTGTTTGTAATTTGTGCCTCCGGGAATGTTTTTCTGTGTTTATGTGTTTGGTTTGCAGTTGTGATAGGTCTATGTGGGACTGTGTTTGTGGTGTGTGTGCTTACTTCCTCCTGACTAGTTTTGGGAGTACTGAGTTGAGAGAGCTCAGCCTCCAGTTTGGATAGATGGTTGCATCTCTCACATATATTTGTATTTCTTGGGTGGAGTTGGGGGTTGTCTGTGTACTTGGGGCAGGTGTAACATTGCCTCAGAATTCACAGATTCAACTTGTTGTGGCTGGCCTTAGTGGATTGTATGTGTGGACAGATTTTATTGCCATACTACTGATCAGTGATTACTTCATTGTTTATGTTTGCTCTATCATGTAGTAGCTTCCTCATTCTCTTGCATGGTTTGGTTATGGCTGGTGTCCACCATGCTAGATTCCTGCGTGTATGGCATTGTGTCTTGTTTTAATTTAGGATTGCATAATCCAAGCATTCCTGGCAGTGTTCATGGACTGGCTGTATTACAGGTTCTGAGGTGTGGCCCATATTTTGCACCTGCACAGGACCTTTAATGGATTCCACATCAGTTTGTAGGAGTGCAAATATTGCTTAACACATGTTTTCCACTGTGGTTTTCTGGCCAGGGACCGTGGTCAGGATTTGTATATCCAGTGTGATTACTCTATGGTCTGGTTTTACCAGTGAGCAATACACTTCTCATCTTGCCATCCAGTACCCATGTTGCTGATTATCACATCCAGTATGCTTACCCCTCTTGTGGGAGTGGTACATTGTTCCTGGGCCTTTTGGTTTATGGATTCTATGAACTTTTGTCCTACACTGTTGGAGCTAGTATAATGCTCCCAGTCTATGTCTGGGTATTTTCAGTCACCCAATATAATTTGGTTTGAAGGACTTGATATATTCATGTATTCCATCATAGGCCAGGTGCAGTTCCTGGTGTTGGGACAGTAGTCTGTAGCAGGCTATAAACTGGGGGGCAGTGTTAGCCACTGTTACTTGACCATGGCTAGTCCATGCTGCTTTTTGTAGTGGTACCAACATGGGGGTGTGGTTATCCTTGACAATTCTTGCTAGTCACCCTCCATTTGTAGCTTGTTCCATGTTTTGAGGCTGTACAGCACAGTATGAGGTGTAACCTGGTAGTGTTAGGGTGCTGTTGTGAGCCTTGACTCAGTTTTCTGTTACAGCGCAGATATCAACATTCTCCATACTGGGTGAGTTTAGACTGCATGCATCTTGCTGTTTCGACTTATCCCTTATCTTATTCTTATCCCTTCTGATACCTATGGAGATAGGTTTGTGTTTTGAGCCTTACCTATTCAGGGCACACTGTGGGTAACAACAGCCTTTGCCAGTATCCATACGGCCTGCACTGATAGGTGCACGCCAGTACTAGCAGGTGGTGCATCATGTCATGCTCAGCATGTCATCCCAGACTGGCACACATTGGATCCCCTTTGACTAACTGTGATACTTCAGTCAATTATTGCACTTGATCATCTCATTGTCATGTTGTGGCATGATGCTTGGTGAGGGTAGGATGTTAGTCAGGGTTCTCAGGTGGGCATATAGTACATGGTGTTACATTACTTAACACATAGCATTCATGCCTCAGGTGGTGCTGCAGGGCTGCCTCTGTCGGATGCACATATTACACTTCCCTGTACATGTTTGAGAGCAGGTTGTGTCATGTTAGGCATCCCTGTTACTATATGAGTGAGTCAGAGAGGGGTATCATTCCCAGGGTTCCTACTGAGCCAGTGTATGTGCTATGCGTTGCCTCTTTGCCAAGGCCAGGGCATACTGGGCACGCCTCCTTCTGCCTACTGGGGCAGGCTCAGGTTGTTCCTCCTCCGAGTCACGCTCTGCCTGTGATGGCCTTGGCAATGGTGGGGGGCTGTTTGGCCTGGCCCTATGCTGGTCCTGCTGCAGCTGTTTTCGCAAGATCATATTATGTAGCATAGCACATACCATGACAATTTGGGTACATGCAGTTGGTGTGTACTGCAAGGCTCCACCAGATGTGTCCAGACACCGGAACCATGACTTGAGCAGCCCAAACACACGCTCTATTACATTACATGTTTGTGCGTGTGCCTCATTATGGCGTTCCTGTTCAGGTGTGTGTGCGTTTCTGATGGGTGTCATCAGCCACGGCTCCAGTGCATAACCTGCATCCCCCACTAGGTGTCCATGCGGGATGTCCCCATTGGCAAATGTCTGGTACAGCTTCGTCAAATGCCAGATGTGGGAATCATGGTAGCTCCCAGGACAGCCAGCACACACACATTCATTATTATGCCCTGGGCATCACACACGACCTGGCAGTTGATGGAGGGGAAGCCCTTGCGGTTGATGTATGCCCTACCCCACTCACCGGCTGGTGCTTTGATGCGTATGTGCGTGCAGTCTGTTGCACCCACTACCTCAGGGTATTCCGCTATTTGCTGGAAGAGACCCATATTGCTGGCCAATACCTCACGGGCATTGGGGAAATATACATGATCACCGACATGTGCTGACATGGCATCCAGGAACTGGTGCAGTACCCTGGAGGCTGATGCCTGTGATATCCCATCATATCACCAGTTTTGTCTCTGGAAGGTACCTGTTGCTAGTATTCTTAGGCCAACACATACCTTGGTTTCCACTGGGATGGGTTCCCCTCTGTTGGTTCTGTGTTTGAGGCGTGGCCTGCACAGCTCCACTATTTGCTGCAGGAGGTCTCTGTCCACTCTATAGCACTCTACTATCTCCAGCTCATGTAAGACGTGGTAGGTGACCCTGGGCCTGTACACTCTTCTCTGTCTCCTCACTGTGGGTTGTCTGGCACCATCTGCATTGTCACCACCCTCAACAAGTCGCCTATGTCTTATTATGACAGCTATGGCAGCCCCTAACATTTCTGCTCTGAGTTCAGCTTTTTCAGTTTTCACTTCTGATAACTTAACTCCTGTCTTGCAGTGTCTCTTGAGAGAAACATCCTGCACTGCTGTTTGCAGAGTTTTAAGTGCTGGGCTAGGCTACTATTCTGCCTGTGTAATTGCCTGCATCTAATTGTTTTCACCTGCTAGCTCCAGCAGTATTCCCTGCTAGCTTCCTACTAAATCTGTTGCTTCCTTTTTACTTTCTGTTTCCTCAGGGTGAAGCCGTGTGTAAACCAGCAGAAACACGCTCACAATGGCTTACACGCGCGCACACATACTTACACGGTTCAGAATCTGCTTATTCAGATTAAAACGCATGCACGCCCGTGCAAACAGTGTTAAACATCTCCCAACATGCTCCCACATGCTCAGTCTGCCTTACACACGCACACACTGCCTTACTCGCACTTCATGGCACGCACATGTGCGCATACACATCCAGCAAGAAACTTTGGTGTAGGCAACAGTGTACACCTTCCATTTCTTGACTTTCTCATGCTTAGTTAGTAGCACACCTCTTTCCATGATATCTGTCTGACATCTGTCATGTAACTCTGACCTCCAATGAACTGCATTTCTTTCTACCATTCTCCCCTGTGATGTCACCTATCTCCTACTCTGTTCCTCCCCCTTCTTTAACTCTTACACTACTCAGACTGTGCTCATTTGCTATGTGACAGTGGAATTCAGTATCCTTACACTCATTTGCATCAGATTGCCTACTAATGCTTAGTTACATGTCTTAGACTCAGCTTCCCCCCTTAGCAACCACTACACGGTGGCCATGTTGGTTTTGGTCTGCTGGTCCCTGCATTGACATTCCATGTATTGCATAAGACCTACATTTGTAGGTTAAAAACCTTCGTTTTTATGTTTTATACAGCGCAGCCCATTTGCGCGGGGCTGCGCTGGGTTTAAACATCGGCAATCACGCCGAAAAAATTATATTTTAATATATTTGCATCAGGTTACTTTGCCAATGGCCACATATTTGGCCATTGGCATGCTGCCTGACACATATGCACCCTTTATTTGGAGCTGACATGGCTCCATTGCAGTTTTTGCAGAAACGTACTCAGTTGTCAACTGAGTACATTTCTGCAGCTAAAACGGCTCTTACACGGGCTGTTCTGGGCTTCCTGGATCGCTAATCATCCTCATTTGCATGCTATTCGGCTGCAAGTGAGGTGATTAGCTTATCAACGCCCACTCCGTGTAAGAGCCGTTTTAGCTTGTCTCTTACACGGACTTTGGGCTGTTCCTGGATCGTGAAGGCTGCATGGAGTCTTACACTACTCTTAGACTCCGTGCAAGCCTTCGTGAATCTGGCCCATTGTTTTTCTGTGTTTGTAGAAGTTTTCCTGGATTTGTGCACATTTCTCAGGGTTTATGAACTGATTTCCAAGGATTCTTCATACTGTAATTGTTCTGTGTTTTGTTGTAAATCATTTGTTACTGCACTTGAGCTCAAAACCAGTTTATTTTGCAACAGATTAATTTATTCTGCACTCTGGTGGGAGAAGAGGGTAGATTTAACCCATCCGAGTTGGGAACAAATGGTGGAAGGTTTATTGTGTTTTTATCTGATTGGTCCGAGGGCTTGGCTGTGCAGAATTCTTTCATCCTGTTTGTATAAAATACTTACATTATTTTAAGTCTGTGCTCCTTTATTCAGAGCTTCCCTGTGCCTGGCTTCGGTATTTTGTCTACAAGTCCTTAAATTGCATCTGAAAACCTCCAAAGCTAATATAACTAGTTTTATTTATTTAATTTTGCACTTGCTATAAGTATCTCAGTGCTATTTAGTGGTTGTCTGCTGAATTTATTGATCGTGTTGAATTTATCACTGCTTTTTGGGTGCAATTTTTAAATGAATGCTATCTGTTTCTTGCTGTACTGCTCTTTGTTCATTTTGAAGTATTCTGAGAGCTCCTCTGATACTGCAAACGTTGTTTTGGTTTTGGCAAAGATCTCATGAATTTGCCAAAATATTTTTAAGTTTTGCAATATTTTTCTGTGTTTTTTTCTGACTTCGCCTATTTTTGCACACCTTTTTCTGTATTTGTGAGCATTTCGCAGGAGTTTTGAAACTATTTCAAAGGATTCCTGAAACTGTAATTCTGTTTTTGCTATTGGGAAAACATTTGCTACTATACCTCAGCTCAAAACCAGTTAATTTTACATTAAGAGACTTTTACTCTGCACTCCATTTGGAGTAAAGGGCTGATTCAACCCACCCAAGTTGGCAACTACTGGTGGAAGGCTTATTATTTGTTTATCAGAATGGCCTGAAGTATAAAGCCCTTACATTTTTCTGACACTGTACTCATTTATGCAGAGATTTCCTATGCTTGGCTTAAACACCTATCACTACAAGACAAACCTATAAAGCTGATGGAGAGATGAAAAGTCAGCAAGCAAAGGAGAGTAGTAGTGCTGAAATTGAATTCATCCTCAAGTCTTGGTGAGTACCTTTGTGAGGTGGACCCTGTTTTTCACAAAATCTCACCAAGGTGACACTGATATATAGAATGTATTTATGTAGCATAGATCATGGACAGAAGTAAATCAAAAATAAAAAAAGATAGCTGGGTGCACAAGACCCAGGATAAAAAACTGCCCATTCCTGGTAGGCACACTGGTGCCAGGACTGGAAGAAATGACAGTGTAGAATCCTCAAAATGCAGAAATATTCCTACAATGGGGCCAGGCAGGTTCAGGAGGAGGAGGATGGCCCCCCCTGTTGTAGAAGGAAGTAGCAGTCCACAAAAATGACAAAAATTGATTGGCCGAAGAAGAGTCATAAAGATGATAGTGTGGATTATTGAGGAAAAGAAATAAATTATGTATTGTTACTATTATGTAATAAGCCCAGAATTTCCAGACACAAGATATACAAGATTACTGGACCTAAAAGACTGATATAAGCAGTATATTTGTTTATTTATTGATTGATTGATTGATTGCAGCTTGCTCTTTCTCATTGCTACTTAGTCCTGTGCTGCTTTTATTGATTGGGTTGCATTTATCACTGTTTTCAGCATCCAATGGTTAAAGAAATTAATAACATTTGTTTGTTACTGTACTGCTCTTATGTCATAAGTATTCTGATATTTCCTTACCTCTTCTGATACTGCAAAAGCTACACTGACATTACTAAAGTTCTCCTGAGTTTTCCAAAATATTTCTAAGTTATACAAAGTTTTTTCTGTTTTGCTACTACATTTCAGCTTAAACCCAATTCATTTTTCATTAAGAGAGTTTTACTCTGCAGTCTGGTTAGAGTAGACAGTTGATTCAACCCACCTGAGTTGGGAACTGCTGGTGGAAGGCTTATTGCGTGTTGATCAGAATGGCCTGATGGCTTAACAGCATAACGGACTTTCATCTTGCTGGTATAAAGCCCTTACATTTTTCAGGCACTGTGCTCATTTATGCTGAGAATTCCTATGCTTGCCTTAAAACACCTGTGACTACAAGACCTTGGATTATATCTAAAACCATCTGTGGACCTACAAAGCTGATATAAGTATCGTCTTCACTTGTAACTCTCTCAATGCAATTTTAACAGTGCTGTCGTGCATTTATTGAGTTTATTGAATTTATCGCAGTCTATTTGTTGCTGTACTGATTGTAGGTCATTTTAACAGAATTATGATATTTCCTGACCTCGTCTAATACTGCAAAATCTGTTCTGTGTTTGCAAAGTACTCATGAGTATTTAAAAATACCTCCATATTTTACAAAGTTTTTCCTGGTTTTGTAAAAGTTCTCATAAATTTGTGCACATTTTTACATAGAAATATTTCAAGCACAGGCGTTAATGCCCTTCTAGCTTGCCAGTATACCAAAACACTTGTTCCCATAATAAGTGTCCAGGCAGTTCCTAAAAATATATAAATTAGTACTTGCTTTAATGTAATTTGGTAGTCTGTTCCATGCAGCAACTACTCTGTCAGAGAATCAATTACTACACTTCTCATTCCTACAGAATTTTCTACATAGGTTGTCTGATGATTCTCTAGTAATTTTGATAACCCCAAACATCTCCAGAGGTAATTGTCTCTAAATGCCCTGTATAACTGAATAAGATCTCCTCTTAGATATCTGTAACAGACACTGTACAAATTCAGATATTTTAGTCTTTCATAATAACTTAAATTTTCACATCCATGGATGCCCTTGGTATATTTCTGCTGTACTCTGTCCAGTTTACTCATGCTTGTTTTCTTATAGGGTTTCCATATTGTTATTCCATACTCAAGTTTGGGTTTAATGTAACTAACAAACTATGACTTCATTATTTTTGACTTCCTAGACTTTATAAATCTTTTTATACAACATATAGTTCTATAACTATCATTAACCAATTGGTTGACATGATTAGAAAAATTCTTAGCTAAATCTACCCATATAGCCAGGTCCTGAAATGAGTCAACTGTATTAAATATTCGCCTTTCAATTTATGTCTCCCAAGTCTCATATGCTTAGTTTATGATGTATTTATCATCATATTATTCTCCTGTGCCCAAATGGTCAATTTAGTCAAGTTATTTTGCAGACATGCCTTAGCTTTAATACATGTAATCAGTTTAACCCAATTTCAGGTCGTCTGCATATAGACTGAAGAACACCTCAGATGAAAACTTTAGGTCTGAAAGATACTAAACAAGTAAGGGCCTAGAACAGAGCCCTGTGGGACACCCTGACTGTAACCAAGGATTTTACCTATCCAGTTGCTGTATGATACTTGCCATTTGCTATTTGTAAGCCATGCAGCTAGCTATCCATCTTCCCAAGAGTACATCAATACCTAGTTGTGCTCATTTATTCATCAGTGTTTTGTGTACAACCCTGTTAAGTGCTGAAGTTAAATCTATATAAATTACATCACAGCACAATTTTTCATTCATAGCTATTATTATATTGTTATAGAACATCATTTTACAGGTGGTAATAGATCTGTTTTCAACATATGCATGCTGATATATGGTTTCAAGTCCCAGCCTATAATTTTTTTTTTACAGCATATAGTTCTATAACTATCATTAACCGATTGGTTGACAATAACTTATCCAATATTACCTTCTCCATTATTTTTCCACAAAATGAAAGTACACATAAGGGTCTACATGACTCTGGGTTTGTTATACTCCCCTTTCCTTTAAAGACAGGCTTAATAAGCACATGTCTCTAATCTTAAGGAATCTCCCTAAATTTATATGACGTAGTGTATAATAGATATAATGATACTGTAAGTTCTTGCTGATGTTTTCTCAGGTCATTGTTACTAATTCTGTCTCCTTCCTGTGCTTTGTTTGGATTCTGTCTGTGCTGTTCTTTTTAAATATAATCTAATTTGAGTTAGTTGGATGTCACTCTGACAACTTATCACCCTTTTTGTGGACCCAAACTGTTTTGTGTAAGATTTTATAAATATATCTATAATCTGTTCTGTCTGAGAATACATTTTAGAATCTGTACACAGTTTTTCAATTTGTGTGTCTTTACTCCTTCCACATTTTATCTATCTATAAAAGGGTTTTCTATAATGCTCAATACCTTTATATAAATGCTCTTCACATCTTTCTTGATCTTGCACTATACTTAATCTGTTTGTCCAGCTTGTTTATTTCAGTTTTCAAAGTTGTAGTTTGACCTCTCTTCCATTTCTTATATTTTTTGTCTCTCACCTTAATCAGATATCTTGTTCTTACAGAAATATATCCCCCTGATGTATGCCTAGATCCTGATGTAAAACATTTTTTGATTGTTATACAGTCAAACAATTTCTCTTTCAAAACTTTCCACATTCCATCTGCAATTTTTCCACTGAACACCTCATTCCAGTTAGTTTTACACAGTGACTGTTTTGTTTCCGTATAATCTGTAATTAGCCTTCTGTGCATTGTCTTAGATTTCAGTTTGGCAGAATTATCTAGCAACAAATTAACCTTTATAACCCCATGATCACTGCACATCAGTGGCGGTAAAACTTGACTTGAGGTTACAGTAATTTCTTTGGGAACACAAACAATGTCTAGTATGTTCCATCACCTGATAGGTTTTTTTTTACAATCTGAAGCATTTTTCTGTATTTGAGAATATTTCTCAGTGCTTTGAACTTATTTTCAAGGATTCCTGATACTGCAGGATTTCTGCATTTTTAAAGCAGTTGGTACTGCACTGGAGCTCAAAGCCCATTCAGTTTATATTCAGAAAAAAATAATCTTCACTTTGGGGCTTGGAGAAGGATGGTTCAACCCACCCAAGTTGTTAGCTGGTGGAAGGCTTATTGTGTATTTATCTGTTGGCCTGAGGGATTAACTATGTAAGCTGGTTTAAAAGCATTATATTTTTGTACAACTGTCATCCTTTATTCATAGTTTATCTGTGCCTGGCTTAGGCATCTGCAACTACAAGTCCTTGGATTGCATCTGAAAGCATCTGTGAACCTTCAAAACTGATATAAGTAGTTTTTCTTGAACTTGGTATAAGTCACTCAGTGCTATTAAGCAGTTATATGCTGAATCTATTGATTTTGTTTTTTAGGGTGCACTTTTTAAGTGAATGCTTTCTGTTTCTTAATGTACTGCTCTATGGTCATTTTTCAAATATTCTGATATGCTCTGCTGATGCTACAAAGGTTGTTTTCATTTTGTCAAAGTTCTCATATATTTCCCAAAATATTTTTAAATTTTGCAGTTTTTCTGCATTTGTTGACATTCTATTACTTTTGAACAGAGTTTTTTGAATTTGTCAACATTTCTCAGGAGTTTTTAAATTATTTCCAAGAATTCCTGATACTGCAGAACCTCTGCTTTTTTGATAAAACATTTGCTACTGCACTTGAGCTCAAACCAGTTTATTTTACATTAAAAGAGCTTTACTTTGCCTTTCTGTTCTAGTAGAGGGCTGATTCAACCCACACAAGTTGGCAACTGCATGTCAAAGGCTTATTGTGTCTTTATCAGAATAGTTCAATGGCTTAACGGTGTAGAGGCATTTCATCCTGCTGGTATAAAGCCCTTACATTTTTCTGACACTGTGTTCATTTATTCAGAGATTTCCTGTCCTTGTTTAAACACATGTGACTACAAGACCTTGGATTACATCTAAAACCATCTGTGGACCTACAATCCCAATAAAAGTATTTTTCACTTGTTCTAACTTTCTCAGTGCTATTTAACAGCTCTGTCCTGCAGTTATTCATTTTGTTGAATTTATCACTGTTTTTCACTCTGCATTTGTTAAAATACATTCTGTTTGTTTCTGCACTGCCTTAGGTCATTTTAACAGAATTCTGATATTTCCTGACCTCTTCTAATACTGCACAATATATTCTGAGTTTACCAAAGTATTCATGAGTATTCTAAAATATTCTATGTTTTGCAAAGTTTTTCTGGTTCTGTAGAATTCTGATATTTCATGACCAAAAATGTCTGGTTTTGTAGAAGTTCTCATACACTTATGCACATTATTACGTATTGGGAACATGTTTCCAGGTTTTTGAACTCACTTTTAAGAACTCCTGATACTGCAGGACTTCTGCCTATTTTGTTAAGCATCTGGTACTGCACTTGAGCTAAAAAACAGTTCATTTTACATTAAGAAAAATTGATTCTGCATTCTGCAGAGAGCAGAAGGATTATTCAGTCCACCTAAATTGGGAACTGTTGGTTAAAGGCTTATTGTGTGTTTATCTGTAGACATGGGGGCTTAACTCTGTAAAATTCTTTCATCTTGCTGGTTTAAAAGCCTTACATTTTTGTGAAACTTTCATCTTCCTTCGTTCAGAGGTTCCAGTGCCAGGCATAGACATTTGTGACTAAAAGACACTGAATTGTTTCTGAAAGCATCTGTGAACATGCAATGCTGATAAAACTTTTTTTTTCATTTGCTGTAACTCTGTGAGTGCTATATAACAGTTCTATCTTGCATTTATTGATTTGGTTGAATTTATGTCTGTTCTTCAGGCTGCACTTGTTAAATGAACACCTTCTATTCATTAATGTACTGCTCTTAGATTATTTTAACAGAATTCTGATATTTCCTTACCTGCCCTTCTCCAAAAGTTGTTCTGTCTTTGCCAGAGTTGTCCTGTTTATGCCAAAATTATTCTAAATATTGCAAAGTTTTTTCTGGTTCTTTAGACGTTCTCCTATATCTATGCACATTTTCTGCATTCAGGAATATTTCTTAGGGTTTTTTAACTGATTTCCGTGGATTACTTATACTGCCAGAGTTTTACCTTTTTTCTAATGCATCTGTTACTGCACTTGAGGACAAAACCAGTTTATTTTACATTCAGAAAATTTATTCTGCACTCTGGGGAGAACAGAAGGATGTTTCAAACCGTCCAACTTAGGAACTGGTGGTGGACTGCTTAATGTATATTTATGTGATTGCCCTGAGGGCTTAAGTGTGGAAAGATCTTTCATCCTACTGGTATAAAAGTCTTATATTTTCTGGGACTGTCATACTTTATTCAGAGCTTCCCTGTGCCTGGCATAGATACCTGTGATTTAAAGACCTTGGATTGCATCTGAGTGCATATGTGAACATACAAAGCTTATATAAGTGTTTTTTTTTGCCATGTTTTCTCTCTCTCTCTCTGTATTATGTAACCGTTCTATCATGCATTTATTGTTTTGGTTATATTTATATCTGTTTTTCAGGCTGCACTTGTTAAATGAGCACCATATATTCAATACTTTACTGCTCTTAGACCTTTTTAACAGAATTCTGATATTTCTTTACTTGCTTGTATTCCACAGAAGCTGTTCTGTCTTTGCCAAAGTTCTCCTGATTATGCAAAAATACTTCTAAGTATTCCAAAGTTTTTCTGATTCTGTAGAAATTTTCATACATTTATGCACATTTTTCTGTATTTGGGAACATTTCTCAGTGGTTTTGAACTGTAAGTATCCCTGATACTGCCAGTGTTCTGCCTTTTTTGTAAAGTATCTGGTCATCAGCATCAGGTCTCACAGCAACAAATGACTAGTGCCAAAGTCATGGTCTTAAGTTAAATGCAAAAAAACGAAGAAATAGCAACCAACAAACTGTATATGAAAATGACAGTGCAATAGCAATCCAATGGTATAGTATGGATAAGACCAGAAGTCCAAATATAAATATAAATCCAAGTTTGGATTTATATTTATATTTGGACTGCTGGTTAAATGCAAAAAAAATGTACCATCATACCATTCAGCAAAAGCATGGCCCTTACTGATTACCACATCAACAGGAACCCCTAAGCACACAACCTGTCATGAGAGACCAGGGTATTCAGGCTGGCAACAATCTCACATTTGAGCATCATGTAGTGGCAGTGGTCTGAAAAGTGTTTTACTTGATTCGACCCACAAGTAAAGGGATTGCATCCAGAAAAAAGGAGGTTATTACCTCTCTGTACTCCTCCCTCATTAGGCCAATAATTGAGTATAATGACCCATTTCATATGTACCTCTGCAAACACCTGCACAATCTGGAAAGGCCACAGAAATACCTCACAAACAGAATCCATAGCCTCTAACACAGAGGCTCAAATTACTATCACTCTACTCAGTATCATACAGATTGCTCAAAGGTGATCTGTGTCTCACCTACAAGGCAATATTGGACCCTACCTTACTAGAGATTCTCCATATCTGTAAGTCTAACTCCTCACCTATTACTTACTCGAAAGGCCTAAATCTAATATGCAACATCAACAAAACCTGCTGGAGAGACAGGTTTGTCTCCCAGAGTTTGCCCTGTCTCTGGAATAGACTTCCCATACACGTCAGAGTACCTTGCTGACCCTCTCCAAGTGAAACCTTGATGAGTAGATGAAAACCACAAATTTGTCCCAGGGGTTCCACCTGTGTCCCTCATTGACAGAGGTGACAGGTGTTGACTGAAGTTTCTTTTTGGGGGGTACACTCTTGACTAGTCTTGTTAGGGGCCCATGTCCATTAGCTTAGTAACCTCCTATGATCCTATGATCTAGTACTGCACTTGAGCACAAAACCACTTAATTTCACATTCAGAAAAATATTCTGCACTTCAGGGAGAGTAGAAGGATGATTCAACCCACCAGCATTGCGAACTACTGGTGGGCTGCTTAATGTGTGTTCATCTGGTTGCCCTGAGGGCTTAACTGTGTAAAAGTCCTTCACCATGGTGATTTAAAAGCCTTACATTCTTGTGAGACTGTGCTCATTTACTCAGAGCTTCTCTGTGTCTGGGCTGGACACCTGTAATTACAAGATCTTGGATTGCATTTAAAATCATTAATGAACATACAAACCTGATGCAAGTACTTTATTTATTTACTTATTTATTTATTCATTCATTTATTTTATTGTACTTGCTCTTACTGTGTCAGTGCTATTTAACAATGATGTATGGCTTTTATTGATTTGGTTAAATTTATCACAATTTTACAGCCTCCAGTTGTTAATGAAATGCTATCTTTTGTTAGTGTACTGCTCTTATGTCATGCTAACAGTATTCTGGTATTGCCTTACCTCCTCTGATACTGCAAAGGGTATACTGACATTGCTAAAGTTCTTCTGAATTTTCCAAAATATTTCTAAGTTATACATAGGTTTTCTGTCTCTGTATAAGCTCTCCTGGATTTGTGCAGATATGTCTGTACTGGGGAACATTTCTCAGGGTTTATGAACGTATTTCCAAAGACTTCTGATGCTGTAATTGTTCTGCCTTTTATTTTAAATCATTTCTTGCTGCACTTGCACTCAAAACCAGTTTGTTTTACAACATACTGATTTATTCTGGAAGGAACAGAGAGCAGATTCAACCCATATGACTTGGGAACTACTGCTGGAAGGCTTATGTGTTTATCTGATTGGTCCGCCTTACATTATTCTAAGACTGTGCTCCTTTATTTAGAGCTTCCCTGTGCCTGGCTTAGACATCTATGACTTCAAGTCCTTGGATTCCATCTGAAAGCATCCATGAACCTTCAAACAAATGTAAGCAGTTTTTTTTCAATTGCTATAAGTATCTCAGTAGTGTATACAAGATCTTTCCTGCATTTATTGATTTTGTTGAATTTAACTTGTTTTTTAACATTTGCTTGTTTAAAGAACACAATTTCTTATTTATTGTACTGCTTACCTCCTCTGATTCCACAAAATCTTTTCTGTGTCTGCCAAAGTTCTCCTAAATATGTTAAAAGACAGCTAAGTACTGTAAAGTTTTTCTGGTTGTATAGAAGTTTGCCTACATTTCTGCACATCTTTCTATATTTGAGAACATTTCTCAGGGTTTTCAAACTGATTTCCAAGGATTTATAATACTACACTAATTCTGCCTTTTTTTGTAAAGCATTTGCTATTGCACTTGAGCTTAAAAAACAGTTTACTTTACATTCAGAGAAATTGAAACTGCACTCTGGGGAGTGCAGAAGGATGATTTATCCCACCTGAGTTTGGAACTCCTGGGGGAGGGCTTATTGTGTGTTCTTTTTTTTTTTTTTTTGATTGGCTTGAGTGTTTAACTGTGTAAAAATCTGTCATCCTGCTGGTATAAAAGCTTTACATTTTTGTGAGGATGTGCTCATTTATTCTGAGCTTCTCTGTACCTGGCTTTGACACCTGTGATTCCAAGACCTTGGTTTGCATTTAAAGCCATCAGAAGACATAGAAACCCCATAGAATTATTTTTGTACTTACTGTCTCAGAGCAATTTAAATGTTCTGTGCTGCACTTACTAATTTCATTGAATTGCTTCCACTTGTTCAACAGATGGCATTTGTTTGCTGCTGCACTGCTCTTAAGTCATGTTATCAGTATTCTTATATTTCCTAGACTCCAATGTACTGCAAAATCTGTTCTGCCAACATTTTCCAGAGATTGTCATAATATTGTTAAGTTTGGAAAGTTGTTCTCTTTTTCTCAAAGTTTTCCTGGATTTGTACACATTTTTTCTGTGTTTGGGAATATTTCTCAGGGTTTCTGAACTTATTTCCAAGGACTCCTGATACTGCAGTAGTTCTGACTTTTGTTGCAAGAACATTTGTCATTTTACCCTAAGTGCATAACCAGTTTGTTTTGCATTACGAGATATGATTTATTCTGCACACTGGTGACAGCAGATGGTGGACTGAATCAATCTGAGTTGGGATCTGTTTGTGCAAGGCTTATTGTGTGTTTATTTGATTGGGTTGATGGCTTAAATGTGTAAAATTCTTTTATCCTGTTGGTATAAAAGCCTTGCATTATTTTTGAGACTGAGCTGCTTTATTCAGAGCTTCCCTGTGCCTGGCTTAGACACCTGTGACTACAAATCCTTGGATTGCGTCTAAAAGCATCCTCAAACCTTCAAAGCCAATATAAGTAGTTTTGTTTTGCACTTGTTATAAGTAACTTAGTGCTGTTTAGCAGTTTTGTAATGAATTTATTGATTTTGTTGAATTTATCTCTGTTTTTTAGAGTGCACTTTTTAAATGAATGCTGTTTGTTACAGTACTGCTCTTTTTCATTTTCATAGTATTCTGATAGTTCATAAGCTCTTCTGCTACTTCAAAATCTGTTTTGGCTTTGTCAAAGTTCTCCTGAATTTGCCAAAATATTTGTAAGTTTTTCAAAGTTTTTTTGTGTTTGTCAAACTTCTCCACCTTTTACACACATTCTTCTAGGTTTGTGAACATGCCTCAGGGGTTTTCAAATTGCATTCCGGATACTGTAGGGGTTCTGCTTTCTTTTTTGGTAAACCATTTTCTACTGCACTTGAGCTCAAAACCATTTATTTTTACATTCTGAGAGTTTTACTCTGCACTCCGGTTGGAGTAGACAGCTGATTCAACCAATCTGAATTGGCAACTGCTCATGGAAGGCGTGATGTGTGTTTGGCAGAATGGCCTGAGGGATTAACAGTGTAAAGGCTTTTCATCCTGTGGGTATAAAGCCCTTAGATTTTTCTGACACTGTGCTCATTTATTCAGAGCTTTCTTGTTCTTGGCTTAAACACATGTGACTACAAGACCTTGTGTTACATCTAAAATCATCAGCAGACCTACAAAGCTGATATAAATCTTTTTCTCACTTGCTCTAACTCTCTCAGTGCTATTTAATAGCTCTGTCCTGCATTTCTTGATTTTGTTGACTTAATCACTGTTTTTCACCCAGAACTTGTTAAATGAATGCAGTCTGTTTGTTACTGTACTGCTCTTGGATAATTTTAACACAATTCTGAAATGTCCTGACCAGGTTTACTCCTGCCTGTTGTGTGTCTGCCAAAGTACTCATGAGTATTCCAAAATACTTATATGTTTTGCAATATTTTTCTGGTTCTGTACATGTTCTCGTACATTTGTGAATATTTGTCTGTATTTGGGAACATTTGTCATGGTATTTTGACCTTATTTTCAAATATTCCTGATACTGCAGGAGTTCTGCCTTTTTTATAAAGCATCTGGTAGGGCACTTGAGCTTAAAACCAGTTAATTTTACATTCAGAGAAAATTCTTCTGCACTCCGGGGAGAGCAGAGGGCTGTTTCAACTCACCTGAGTTGGGAGCTGCTGGTGGAAGGCTTACTGTGGGTTTATCTGTTGGCCTGAGGGCGTAACTGTGTAAAATTCTTTCATCCTGCTGGTTTAAAATCCTTTTCATTTTTGTGAGACTGTCATCCTTTATACAGGTCTTCCTTGTCCCTGGCTTATTAATCTGTGACTTAAAGACCTTTGAGTACATCTAAAATTATCTGTGCACCTGCAAACTGATTTAAGTATTTTTTTCACTTGTTCTAACTCTCTCAGTGCTATTTAACAGTTATGTCCTGCATTTCTTGATTTTGTTGAATTTATCACTGTTTTTCACCCAGCACTTGTTAAATGAATGCAATATGTCTGTTACTGTATCACTTTTAGATAATTTTAACACAATTCTTATATTTCCTCACCTTCTCTGATATTGCAAAAGCTGTTTTGTGTTTAGGATCACAGGAGGTTACTAGGCTAATGGCCCTGGGGCCCTTACAAGCCTAGCCAAGAGTTTATCCCCAGAAAAGAAACTTCAGTTAGCACCTGTTGCCCTGTCAGTGAGGGACACAGGTGGAACTTGTTGGACAAATTTGTGGTTTCCCATCTGCTCATCAAGGTTGCGCTTGATGAGGGTCAGCAAAGTACTCTGACATGTATGGGAAGTCTGTTCCAGAGAAGCGATAGCCTCTGGGAGACAAACCTGTCTTTCCAGCAGGTTTTGTTGATGTTGCATATTAGTTTCAGGCCTTTCGAGCGGGTAATGGATGAGGAGTTAGACTTGCGGGATAGATTGCGGTTTGCCAAACTACTCCTGAATATTCCAAAATACTTCTGTGTTTTGCAAAGTTGTTGTGGTTCTGTAGAAGTTCTCATACATATGTGTACATTTTTTCTGTATTTGGGAACATTCCTCATGGGTTTTGAACTTCTTTCTAAGAATTCCTGACATTGCAGGAGTACTGCCTTTTTTCATAAACCATCTGTTACTGCACCTGAGCTCAAAACCACTTCATCTTACATTCAGAAAAAATATTTTGCACTCCAGAGAGAGCAGAAGAATGAGTTTTTCTGTGTTTGTAGAAGTTCTCAAGGATTTTATACATTTCTTCTGTATCTGGAAACATTTCTCAGGGTTTGCAAAATTATTTCGAGAATTCCTGATATTAATCATTTGTTGCTGCACTTGAATTTAAAACCAGTTTATGTTACAGCATACAGATTTATACTGCCCTCTGGTGGGAGCAGGGGGTGGATTCAACCAGTACTAGTTGGGAGCAGTTAGTGGAAGGCTTATTGTGTGTTTATCTAGTTGGACTGAGGGCTTAACTGTGTAAAAGCATTTTATCCTACTAGTACAAAAGCCTTACATTACTTTAAAACTGTGATTCTTTATTGAGAGTTTCCTTATGCCTGGCTTAGAGATCTGTAACTACAGGTCCTTGGATTGCATCTTAAAGCATCCATGAGCTGTCAAAGCTGATGCAAGTAGATTTTTTTTTTTGCACATTTTAGGAGTATCTCAGTGGTATTTAGCAGCTCTGTGCTGAATTTATTGATTTTGTTGAATTTATCACTGTTTTTTAAAGTTCACATTTTAAACAAATATTATCCATTTCTTACTCTACTGCTCATTGATCATATTTAAGCATTCTGATATTCATAAGCTCTTCTGATACTGCAAGAACTGTTTTGGTGTTGCCAAAGTTCTCATAAATTTGCCAAAATATTTCTAAGTTTTCCAAAGTTTTTCTGTACTTGTCAAAGGTCTTTCACTTTTGCACAACATTTTCTGTTTGAACATTTCCCAGGGCTTTGAAATTATCTCCAAAGATTCCTGATACTGTAGGAGTTCTACTTTTTTGATAAATCATTTCTTTCCACACTTGAGCTCAAAGTCAGTTCATTTTACATTAAGAGTAGAAGGCTGATTCAACCCACCCAAGTTGGGAACTGCTGGAGGAAGGCTTATTGTGTTTTTATAAGAATGGCTTGAGGGCTTAACAGTGTAAAGGCCTTTCATCCTCTTGGTATACAGCTTTACATTTTTCTGGAACTGTGCTCATGTATTCAGAGCTTTCCTGTGCTTGGCTTAAACACCTGTGACTACAAGACCTTTGATTATATCTAAAATCATCTGCACACCTGCAAAGTTGATATAAGTATTGTTTTCAGTTGTTCTAACTCCTCTCTCAGTGCTATTTAACAGTTATGTCCGACATTTCTTGATTGTCTTGCATTTATCACTGTTTTTCCACTCTGCACTTGTTAAATGAGCACAGTCTATTTGTTACTGTCCTACTCTTGGGTCATTTTAACAGAATTCTGTTATTTCCTGACTTTCTATGATACTACAAAAGCTGTTCTGTGTTTGCCAAAGTACTCCTGAGAATTTCAAAATTCTTCAATGTTTTGCAAAGTTTTTCTGGTTATGTAAAAGTTCTCATACATTTGCACATATTTATATGTATTTAGGAAAAATTCTCAGGGTTTTTTAACTTATTTCCAAGGATTACTGACACTGCAGAAGTACTGCTTTTTTGTCTAGCATCTGCTACTGCAGTTGAGGTCAAAACCAGTTCATTTTGCATTCAGAAAAAATTCTTCTGCACTGTGGGGATAGCAGAAGGATGATTCACCCTGCCAAAGTTGGGAACTGCTGGTGGAGTACTTTTTCTGCCTTTATCTGATTGCCCTGAGGGCATAACTATGTAAAAGTAATTCATCCTGCTGGAATAAAAGCCTTACACATTGCTTCGTAAGAGACGGCTTGCACCATTCACCCATAGGCTTTCAACTACTGGCCAAGGCTCTTGCTGCTCCCATAGTGCCTTTTTTAGGCAAGGCTCAAAAGTCAAACCCACCTCTGTAAACAGCACAATTAACAAAAAACTGAGGGTTATGCTACTCAATGCCAGGAGTTTAAATCTCAAAATGCATGTGCTCAAAGCACTCCTCAGTATGGAGAACATCGACATCTGTGCACTAACTGAAACCTGGTTCAAGGCTCCAGAGAGCACCCCAGCACTACTGGGCTACAACTCATACCACACGTTTCGGCCACAGAACACAGACCAAAACACAAAAGGAGGGGGTGTATCCATATTCATCAAGGATACCTACACCTCCAGGATAGTGGCGCAGCATGATACCTCTGAGATCATCCATGTGCAGCTATTATCGAGCAAATCTGCAGTGCAAATTGTGGCCTGCTACAGATCACCCTCCATGACCCAGGACCACTACTGCACCTTTCTGGAGACACTGGAAATCATGAAGGTCCTACCAAACACCCTGATATTGGGTGATTTCAATTACCCTACCATTCACTGGGAAAACTACTCGAGTACAAATTCTCATGCCCAGCGCTTCCTGGAATTCATCAGCTGGATCACCCTGGATCAGTTGGTAAACTCTCCTACCAGAGGTGAAAACATGTTAGATCTAATCATCACCAACATGGGTGACAGGTGTTCCACAACCCATAACTGGCTAGATCAGACCATAAACTACTCACTCTGGATGTCCACACCCCACCACCACCCCCAACTAAGGAAACCACAGTAGAAAACTTTTCTAAAGCAAACTTCACCTTACTTAAGACAGAGGTGGTAAGTTTCACAGCCCCCACGCTAAAGGATAACACTGTCCAAGATGCAGAAACCTTTACAAATGCACTCTATGAGCACCTACAAGGATGCATGGATCGTGCCATCCCTAGCAATACCAAGACTCACTCCTCTAAGAGAAGGAAACCAGTTTGGTGGACCCCTGCAATAAACAGGCTATGCAATAGAAGGAGGAAACTAGTTCAGAAAAAAAGCAAATCCCAAGAAGAAAAGACATCCCTGATCAGTATCAGTAAGAAACTGCGGTCCCTCATGAAATCACCCAAGGCTAACTTCGAAAGAAAAATAGCCAAGGATTCAAAAGACAACCACAAAGTCTTCTTTAGCTATGTTACGAATCTAAGTGGCAACTTGCAGATATGCACTGAACTAGTGCAAAATAGCTCAAAATATACTGAACCTACTGATATTGCCAACATCCTGGCAAATAGATTCAGTGTAAACTTCACCCCCCTCTCACCTCCAAAAGGGCCCACAACAATACCAGAAAAGCGTAGTGTCCCAAAAATCACAGACGCACAGGTGAAAACAGCCCTTTCAAAAGCCAAAAACACAGCATCAACATGACCAGATGGTGTCCCAGGCTGCATCTTGCATGAACTACAGAATGAACTAACCCCCCCCACCTAAATGCGCTGTTCAACCTCAGCTCTCTCCACAGGCTACGTGCCCATAGAATAGTGCACAGCAACTGTTATTCCTCTCCATAAAGGAGGGGCCACAACTGACCCTAGTAACTATCGCCCCATAAACCTGACTAGCCTGGTCTGCAAGGCTATGGAGCGCATCATCATGGAACTCATTAACAAAGACATTGGGAACCTCCAAACACTTGACCTGACCCAGTTCAGCTTTGTTAAGGGCAGATCATGCCTACTAAACCTGGTTGACTTTTTCGAGACAGTCACCAAGGCCATAGACGAGGGAAAGGTGGTTCACACAGCCTACCTTGACCTCGCCAAGGCTTTCGACACCATTCCTCACTTGGGTATTACAGAAAAACTCACCAGCTGAACATAAACCCCTATGTCACGAGATGGGTTGCCAACTGGCTTACAGACAGTACTCACATGGTAAGAATAGCGAGCTCCAGGTCTGACTGTAAACCAGTCACAAGTAGTGTCCCTCAAGGCTCGGTCCTGGGACCCCTACTGTTCAGCATATACTTCTCAGAAGTACAGGCAAACACAGAAGGACTATGGCTAACCAAGTTCGCCAATGACTGCAAACTGGGAGCCATAATTGACTCTACGGCTGACACGGACATCCTTCAAAAGGGCCTTACTGAGATGGACACCTGGTGTCAATGTCATGGCCTCAAGCTAAATGCCAAAAAAATGCATAGTCATCCCATTTAGGAAAAACAAAACACACACAAATTACCACATAGGTGGCAGCCCCCTTAATACAGAAGAGGTAATAGGAGATCTGGGGACCCAGGTAGATAGTAATCTCTCCTTTGACAATCATATTGCCAAAGTAGTTAGGAAATCCTTCTATGTGGCCCACCTAATTACTAAAGGGTTCGCATCTAGACATAAAGAGGTTAATAGTGCCCCTCTACTCGTCACTCATTAGATCCATCATAGAGTACAATGATCCATTTGGGATGTACCTCACAAGACACTTCCCACAGCTGGAAAGACCACAAAAGTACCTCACCAAGAGGATTACTGGTCTCAAACATATGTTCTATGCAGCCTGACTGAAAAAAATCCAGCTGTACTCAGTGGCATATTGCTTACTCAGAGGTGATCTCTGCCTGACTTACAAAGCCATGTCCAACTCAGAATTGATGTACATGCTCCACCTAAAGAAATCCAAGTCACTGCAAGCCACGCACTCTAGTGAGCTAAACCTCACCACAACAATAAATAGAACATGCTGAAGGGATAGATTCCTGTCACAGAGACTCCTCATGCTTTGGAACAAAATTACATCAGGCAGAGCCCCTCACTAACACTCTTCAAGAGAAACCTTGACGAGTAGATGAGTAACAGAAAATACACCCCTGGGATCACTTCATTGGCTCTGCTTGACAGAGGATCAGTTAATTAATCAATGGGGTGGCTAGGCTTGTAAATGCCCTCTGGCAGATAGCCTAGTACCTACCTATAAACCTTACATTCTTGTGAGACTGTGCTCATTTATTCAGGGCTTCTCTGTGTCTGGCTTGGACATCTCTGAATACAAGACCTTGGATTGGATCTAAAACCACTAGAAGACCTAGAAACCTGCTATAACTACTATATTCATTCATTCATTCATTCATTCATTCATTCATTCATTCATTCATTCATTCATGATGAGTTTATTGATTTGGTTGAATTCATCTCTGCTTGTCAGCCTGTACTTGTTAAATGAATGTCATCTGTCTACAACTGTACTGCTCTTAGATCATTTTAACAGAATTCTCATATTTCCTTACCTCTTCTGGATCCATGGAAGCAATTTTGTGTTTTTCAAAGTTCTTCTGAGAATGCCAAAAACTTCTACATATCGCAAAGTTTTTTTTTTAGTTGCATATGTTCTCCTACATTTTTCTTTATTTGGGAACATTTGTCAGGGGTTTTGAACTGATTTCCAAGGATTTCTGATACTGCAACAGGTAAATGAACATTATCTGTTTGTTACTGTACTGCTTTTAAGTCATTTTAACATATTTTTGACATTTCCTGATCACTTCCAACATTGCAAGAGTTGTTCTGTGTTTGCTAAAGTACTTCTGTGTGTGCCAAGCTATGTATAGGCTTTGCAAAATTTTTCTGGTTCTGTAGAAGGTCTCATACATTTGTACACATTTTTTCTTTATTTGGGAACATTTGTCAGAGTGTTTTAACTTATTTCCAAGGATTCTTGATACTGCATGAGTTCTGTCTTTTTTGTAAGCATCTGCTACTGCACTTGAGTTTGATACCAGTTCATTTTACATTCAGCGAAATTTATTCTGCACTCTGGGAAGAGCAGAAGGACATTTCAACCCACCCACATTGGGAACTGCTGGTGGAGTGCCTGCTGTGTGTTTATCTGATTGTCCTAAGGGTGTAACTGTGTAAAAGTCTTTCTTCCTCCTGGTATAAAAGCCTTGCATTTTTGTGAGACTGTGCTCATTTATTCAGTGCTTCTCTGTCCCTGGCTTGGACTCCTGTGATTACAAGACCATGGATTGCATCTAAAACCATTAGTGGACCTACAAACCTGATCCAAGTGCTATATTTAGTTACATTATTTCTATATTGTACTTGCTCAAACTATCTTAGTACTATTTAACAGTCCTGTCCTGCATTTATTGATTTTATTGAATTTATCACTATATTTCAGCCTCCACTTGTTAAAGAAATGCCATCTGTTAATTACTTCACTCCCCTTCTGTCATGTTAACTGCATTCTGATATTTCCTAGCCTACTCTGATACTGCAAAATCTGTTCTGAGTTTGCCAGTGTTCTCCTAAGTTTGTCAAAATATTTCTAAGGTTTGCAAAGTTTGTCTGTGTTTCTTGAAGTTCTCCTGGATTTGTGCACTTTTTTTCATTTGGGACCATTTCTCAGGGTTTTTGAACATATATCCTAGGATTCCTGATGCTGTAGTAGTTCTGCCTTTTGTTGTAAGAAATTTGTCACATCACTTGAACTCCAAACCAGTTTATTTTATATTAACTGGGATTTATACCACACTCTAGTGGTATCAGAGGGGGGGTCTATATTAGATCACCGAATGCTAAAAAAAGCAAACAGTGATTAATCGACCCTATGTAAGTGAAAGCTTACAATTTCGAACTGTCAGAAGAGCGATCTTTTTCCTAGGGAAAAAAAAATCACTGTTCCAACAAAAAAATAAATAAATAAATAAAAACACTTTAAACATTACATTACGTGGGGGGCTTTGCCCCCACCCCCTACTTAAATATGCCAACTCCCATACCACACTACAGTGCTGAAACTGGCAAAGTAATGAAACGGCCAAGCAAATTCTTTCCTAGGGAAAGAATTTGCTTAAAAGCCTCTTTGATATTTTACCATTTCAGGTTTTTGAGTTCGACCAAGACACATTCGAAAGAATGCATCTTCTGTCTTCCAATAGGGAACCGCAGAGGGTGGACTGAATCAATCCAAGTTGGGATCTGCTAGTAGAAGACTTATTTTGTGTTTATCTGATTGGGGTGATGGCTTAAAAGTGTAAAAGTCTTTCTTCCTGCTGGTATAAAAGCCTTTCATTATTTTGAGACTGTGCTTCTTTATTCAGAGATTCCCTGTGCCTCACTTAAATACCCGTGACTGTGATGGCCATGCCCTGGCCCAGCAATCAAGGAGCCTCAATCCTCACCACAAACACCAGGGAGGTCCTCTCCGTGAAGAGGAAAGGATAACTAATACACACAGTAAAGTACAATTTCTTTTACGTGCACACAGAGATCACAGTCAGTCTGGGGCTGGTTGCTCCTTTGCTCACCAGTTCCCCAGTAAGTCTCCCCACTGGCACAGCTAGAGGGTCCTGGTCTCAGCCTAACTGGGCAAGCTAAAACCTCCAGTATCCTCTCTGTCTAACCAGTGCTTTGTGTCTCTGCCCAGGTTGCTGATACATACACACACACACACACACACACACACACACACACACACACACACACACACACACACACACACACACACACTTTGAGAAGAGGTTATACAACCACACAGACTTTCCTGGGAAAAGGCTGGCACAGGTTCTCCAGCTGTGCCCCTATTACCCAGACCATATGGTAGTAATTCCTGCCACCACCCAGCTAGTTATCACCTACTAAAAGGCCCTTTAAAAGGTGTCCAATTATTACTGTGCAATATTATAATCCAATGGTAGTATGACTAATCAGTCTCAAGGCTTATTGGAAGGGCTTATTACAATAAACTCTATAAATATATAATGTACTCTAAAGCATACTTTATCTCTACATAAACCAGCCACAGGTAGAAGGTTTTAAAAATATTTAATAATAAATAATTAAAACACAAGACAAAACTACTACACCATAGAGATATCTAAGTGTTCAGAGATCACACAGAAACTTAAAATAATACAGTAGTACAGGTCTGATTTCAAAGAAAAATACCTAATTAATCTTTACTAGCTTTAACTATTCCTACAAGAAATCACAGTGCTAAAACTTACACGTGAGCATAAGGCAAAGTGCTGAGTTAGATGTCCAAAGTCAAAATGCTTACAGTCTCTCACTGAACAATAGTTTTAAAACACTAACCAACAGCTCTGCTGAGGTCCTCCCAAATTACATCATTTTGACACTTAGGTTTTCCTCAGGCCACAAACTGCATTATTTAGCAAGTTAAGACCTGCTCAGTAAATTACAATAATACAAGGCATTTCACATATACACTCTAGCAGAAACCAGAGCAATAAAGCACCTTCCATATTTAAATTCTGGTCATAAACTTTAGCCTTAAAACAATGGGCATGAAACCTTCATCCAGACTCACTGGAGCCAACTTGTAAAACATGAAAGGGTCACAAGATGCTTCACTGGGCCAGTAGAGTGCATTGTTGTGACATATTTTGCAGTTCCACATTTCACAGTATTCTTTTACACTCAAGAAAACATGTCTGTATTTTACATTTATTTATACAGTTGATAGAATCATGTATCAAATTCTATTTGACTAGGCTAGCAGCCTTCGCCCATCTCTCCCCAATCGCCACAGTAACTACAAGTCATTGGATTGCATATGAAAGTATCTGTGAACCTTCAAAGCCAATATAAGAAGTTTTGTTTTGTACTTGTTATAACTAACTCAGTACTGTATAGCAGTTCTGTACTGAATTTATTGATTTTGTTGAATTTATCACTGTTTTATATGCACTTTTTAACTGAATGCTATCTGTTTTTTACTGTACTGTTCTTTGGTCATTTTTAAATTATTCTGATAGTTCAAAAGCTCTTCTGCTACTTCAAAATCTGTTTTGGTTTTGCCAAAGTTCTCATGAATTTGCCAAAATATTTTTACGTTTTGCAAAGTTTTGCTGTGTTTGTCGAATGGTTCCAACTTTTGCACAAATTCTTCTGTGTTTGTGAGCATTTCTCAGGGGTTATGAAATTATTTCCAAGCATTCCTGATATTGTAGGAATTCTCCTTTTTTTAGTAAACCATTTCCTACTGTACTTAAACTCAAAACCACTTCATTTTACATTCTGAGAGTTTTACTCTGCACTCCGGTTGGAGTAGACAGCTGATTAAACCACCTGAATTGGCAACTGCTCATGGAAGGCATGTTGTGTGTTTAGCAGAATGACCTGAGGGCTTAACAGTGTAATGGCCTTTCATCCTGCTGGTATACAGTGCTTACATTTTTATGACACTTTGCTTATTTATTCAGAGCTTTCCTGTGCTTGGCTTGAAAACATGTGGCTGCAAGACCATGGATTGCATATAAAACCATCTGCAGACCTATAAAGCTGATAGAAGTATTTTTCCACTTGTTCTAACTCTCTCAGTGCTATTTAATAGCTCTGTCCTGCATTTATTGATTGGCTCAGTTTATCACTGTTTTTCACCCTGCCCTTGTTAACAGAATACAATCTGTAATTTTGCTGCTCTTAGGTCATTTTATCAGAAATCTGCTGCTATTTAATAGCTCTGTCCTGCATTTATTGATTGGCTCAGTTTATCACTGTTTTTCACCCTGCCCTTGTTAACAGAATACAATCTGTAATTTTGCTGCTCTTAGGTCATTTTATCAGAAATCTGCTGCTATTTAATAGCTCTGTCCTGCATTTATTGATTGGCTCAGTTTATCACTGTTTTTCACCCTGCCCTTGTTAACAGAATACAATCTGTAATTGTGCTGCTCTTATGTCATTTTATCAGAAATCTGCTGCTATTTAATAGCTCTGCCCTGCATTTATTGATTGGCTCAGTTTATCACTGTTTTTCACCCTGCCCTTGTTAACAGAATACAATCTGTAATTTTGCTGCTCTTAGGTCATTTTATCAGAAATCTGCTGCTATTTAATAGCTCTGTCCTGCATTTATTGATTGGCTAAGTTTATCACTGTTTTTCACCCTGCCCTTGTTAACAGAATACAATCTGTAATTTTGCTGCTCTTAGGTCATTTTATCAGAAATCTGCTGCTATTTAATAGCTCTGTCCTGCATTTATTGATTGGCTCAGTTTATCACTGTTTTTCACCCTGCCCTTGTTAACAGAATACAATCTGTAATTTTGCTGCTCTTAGGTCATTTTATCAGAAATCTGCTGCTATTTAATAGCTCTGTCCTGCATTTATTGATTGGCTCAGTTTATCACTGTTTTTCACCCTGCCCTTGTTAACAGAATACAGTCTGTAATTTTGCTGCTCTTAGGTCATTTTATCAGAAATCTGCTGCTATTTAATAGCTCTGTCCTGCATTTATTGATTGGCTCAGTTTATCACCGTTTTTCACCCTGCCCTTGTTAACAGAATACAATCTGTAATTTTGCTGCTCTTAGGTCATTTTATCAGAAATCTGCTGCTATGTAATAGCTCTGTCCTGCATTTATTGATTGGCTCAGTTTATCACTGTTTTTCACCCTGCCCTTGTTAACAGAATGCAATCTGTAATTCTGCTGCTCTTAGGTCATTTTATCAGAAATCTGCTTTTTCCAGACCAGGTCTAATACTGCAAGAGATGTTCTGTGTTTGCAAAAGTACTCATGAGTATTCCAAAATATTTCTATGTTTTGCAAAGTTTTTCTGGTTCTGTAGATGTTCTCATACATTTGTGCACATTTGTCTGTATTTGGAAACATTTCTCAGGGTATTTTTACCTTATTTTCAAGGATTCCTGATACTGCAAGAATTCTGCCTTTTTTAATAAAGCATCCAGTACTGCACTTGAGCTCACAAACAGTTCATTTTACATTCAGAGAAATGTATTCTGTACTCTTGGGAGAGCAGAAGGCTAATTCAACCCACTTGAGTTGGGAACTGCTAAGGGAAGGCTTACAGTGTGTTTATCTGTTGGCTTAACTGTGTACAACTCTTTCATCTTGCTGGTTTAAAAGTTTTTTCATTTTTGTAAGACTGACATTCTTTATTCAGAGCTTCCCTGTCCCTGGCTTAGACACCTGTGACTATTATTTTATTTTTATTTTATTTTTTTTTACATTTGTTAACCGCGATAGTCCAACTGGAATAGGTCCATTTTCAGTGGTGGCCCGGGGAGAAAAGCTCCAGAGTTACAAATAAGTGAAAAGAATACAATTCTTGCTAACAGCTACGCATTACACTTTATATAATACAATGAACAAACAGTAGGAGAATTAATTATTACTAAAGGCTAGCATAGTACCATACATCTTTTAATCTGGTTTGCATGACAGAAAAATGGCTACGTTATAGAAACATGGAGAGGAGTGCCAGTGGATAAAAGGTGGGTAGTTAGGTGATACATAGGCAGATCCAGGTTTTTCTAAGATGTGCTTTGAGTAGCGATTTGAAGTGGGAGTTTGTGGACATATTGGTTATGCTAGAGGGGTTGAGTGTTCCAGTATTTAGCTATTTTGTAGGAGTATAGGGCTTTGCCGGCAGTATCGTTGGCAGAGGTGATGTTAAGGAGAGGTTTATTAGAAGATCTAAGAGAACGATTGGAAGAGTAGTGGGTTAGTAGATGTTTTAGTGATGGAGTTTTGTTTGGGTTGTTTAGGATATTAAAAGCACATGTAAGCTGTTGGTAGTTAAGTAATTGTGGGAATTCGAGCCATTGAAGGTCAGTAAGTACTTTGCAGTGATGGGTTCTGAAAGGGGAGTTGTTTGCAAATTTAGCAGTTGTGTTGTAACATCCCTCGAATTTGTTGAGGTCTGTTTTTCTAATATGGGTAAATACGGGTGCAACATACAGTAGTGTAGATAAGAGATGGGTTTAGGCTAGGGTGATTCTTACTTTGTCAGTGAGAAAATTCTTGTGTCTATAAAGAGTACCCATTTTTTGTGGACCGTCTGGATAGTTTGAGCTATGTGAATATCGAAGTACAGATTTTTATCACTCTCAACTCCTAGGAGTTTTGTATGTGTGGTAGGAAAGATGACTGTGCCATTTCTAGATGTAATTGAGAAGGTTAGGGAACTGGATCTAGATTTATTGGGGGCAAACAAGAGAAGTTATGTTTTATTAGGGTTGAGAATCAACTGGATGTCAGAGATCCAGCTTTCTACAGAAGAGAAGGAGTCTTAGGCCAGTTTAGGGTGGTAAGAGGTGGGGCTGCACAGATGAGTGTAGAGTCATCTGTGTATTGTAATAATGTGGCATGTTTGTAGGCAATATGTAGGTTATTTGTGAAAATAGAGAACAATAGTGGGCCAAGTATTGATCCCTGAGGTACACCTATAGAGGTAGGGAGGAGGGGTGATAGCTCAGCTTGCCATTGGACAGCTTGCTGTCTATCTGATAGATAGCTTTTGAACCAGGAGATGGTAGGGGAGTCAAATGATAGGGCAGAGAAGGCATCAAGAAGTAGGGGATGTGAAACCATGTCAAAAGCTTTAGAAAGGTCAAGGAAGATAGCAGACACAAAGTTATTATTGTTTCTGAGCTGGTTAACTTCATTTATGAAAGACAGAAGAGCAGTAGTTGTGCTGTGGTGAGGGCGGAAGCCATGTTGAGTGAGGGAAAGAAGATTATGTGAGGTTAAGTACTGGAGAACCTGGGAGTGGATACATTTCTCTAAGAGCTTGGATAAGGGAGAGAGAATGGTTATTGGCCAATAGCTGGAAAAGTCATATGAGCTACCACCTTTATGTAGTAGTATGATGTAGATGATTTTCCATATTTGAGGAACATAGCCTTCTTTGATTGACCGGTTGATAAGGATTGAGATGGGGTAAGATAAGGAGTCAGCTGCTATTTTCAAAAAGTTTGCAGGTATTTCATCAGCTGCAAGAGTTGTAGGTTTTAGTTTACAGATGAGCTTTAAAGGGGGGTAAGTTATTTGAGAGTTTAGCTGAGTTATTTGGAGAGCTATTTTTAGTAGTAATGAGCAGGTCATTGTGTTTGGTGAATTTGCTGGTTAAAGTGTGAATTGAGTTTACGAATTGATGGTTTAGTTGGGTAGCAATATTGCTATTTTCATTATTGGGGGATATAAGGGTGGGGTGGTAGTTTTACCTGGTCTTAGCAGTGAGTTTAAGGTGTTCCAGAATTTTGTGGGGTTTTTTGAGTGTTTGTTTTGTAAAATGAGGAAGTAGTTTTGTTTGTTGTTTGTCTTGGTTCCTGAGTTGTTTATAGTTTTGTTTACTTTGGTTGGAGTTGTCTTTTTTCCATTGTTTCCAAGCTGAGTCCCTAGATGTTAATAAGGCTCTTGCATCTCTGCTCAGCCATGGAGCATAGTTTGCTTTGACTCTAAGTTTTCTGATTGGGGCAAATGCATTTAGAACTCTAGTGAATGTTTTGTTGAAATATTCTACTGCTTGGTCTATGTCTAGAGTTTTTAGTGACTCCCAGTTGCATGGTTTGAGTGTCATTTAGTTCCTCTGGGCTTAAGTTTTTGTTGGCCCTGACTTGTCTATAGACTATGGGCTTTGTGATATTGGCATGTTTCCTAAGGAGAAAAGTAGGGAAATGGTTGTTTAGTCCATCTGGTAGAAGTCCTGTGTGATAGTTACATTTGGGATAGTTCACTAATGTCCAGTCAATAATATACTGTCTTTTGGGATTTTTTGTCTATTCTGGTGGGTTCTTGGATTAATTGGGCAAATCCATAGAGATTTATTGAAATAGAGGAGTTAGTTGAGTTACATGCTATCCAGTCAGGGTTTAGATCTCCTAGTACATTTGTTTAGTGTGGAAGGTTTTGACTGAGCCACTGAAGAATTTCTTCTATAGTATGGGAGTTATTCCCAGGAGGGATATAGCTACATAGAATGTTAATTTGTTTTTCATTGTTAACAGATAGAGTGGCACCTATGATTTCTGTGTTCTAAAATATGGGTATGGAGGTTTGAAGTGGCTGAGGTTAAGTGAATTTTTAAAGAAAATGGTAACTCCACCTCCTTTCCTGCCTGTTCTGCCTAACCTTAGGATATTGTATCCTGGTGGGAAAATGTCATTGTTTGTGATAGAGGATTTGAGCCAGGTTTCTGAGATAGTGAGAATATCTGGGGAATGGTGAGAAATTAATGCATGTAGGTCTGGGAGTTTATTTGAAATACTTCTGGCATTGAAATTTATGATCAGTAGGTCTGAGTGAGTTTTATTTCTTAAGGTAGTGGAGCAGGGTCCTGGGTTTGGGTGAATGTCTCCTGATATAAGGAGTATTGTGCTAAGAATTATTATATGCTTAATTGTGAGTGCTATACTTGTGAAAACTTTTACAGGGGTTTTTCCTGTAGTAAGGATTTGGAAGGTGGGTCTTATTAGTATATAGTATTATGTTGTCTTTAAATAATGTTGGACAGATAGTAAAGTTGGTATATGTGTTAATAGGTGTTAAAGTATGTGTTGTATGATAGGTGGTATTATCTATGGAGTTGAATGTGTGAATGGATGTAATGTAGGTTAAGGAAGAGAGTGATAGGAGGAAAGTTACTAGAAGAAACATGTTAGGGTATAGTGGGAAATAGATGGTGCAAGGCCTTAGGATTGAGACTAGGTTCTAAGGTATGGTAGTAATGAGAGTAGTACAAAAGTAGACGTAATTTCCTGGGGGTGTAGCCAGTAGTAGTAATTGGTGGAGGGAGGTGATCAGCTGCCAAGGAGCACAAATTTATTTAGATGATGTGGGGGTGGCTAGGAATTGGGGGTAGGGGGGCAGAGTGAGCCGAGCGGTAGTGAGGCGAACGGAGCGGGGTACTACCCGACCAGGCTATTACAGAGCCAATCAGTATGTGCTGTTAATGTAAGTTCAAACACATAGCTTACCAGGGTAAGGTCTTGCGGTTGTATATTTAAACTGCTATGAGTTTAGACTTAACACTATATTCTAGTTTGAGTGAAATAAAACACTACACACTATTTTGTACAATAGCTAAGAAACCTATGCAATACTAGCTAGTGCTTCTGGTTCCCAGGGGAGGCAAAGCAAATTTCAGCCTTTACAATACAGTCGAGTAATAGACTAAGGTATTAACCTTGCACGCTTGCAGAAATAAAACCTTGGCTGTTGGGGATGACTTTGGTGCTGCTGCCAGATAATTTAAAAGTAGCACAATAGTCCTCTACCATAGTGAACCTTTCAATGGAGTGGGCTGGGGTTGGGAAACAGCAGCCTCGTGATGATCCTTGCACGCTTGCAGAAATAATGCCTTGGCTGTTGGGGATGACTTTGGTGCTGCTGCCAGATAATTTAAAAGATCTTAAAGATCTTTGCTTACATCTAAAATTATCTGTGCACCTGCAAAGCTGACAAATGTATTTTTTCACTTATTATAACTGCCTTAGTGTTATTTAACAAGTATGTCCTGCATTTCTTGATTTTATTACCGTTTTTCACCCAGCACTTGTTAAATTAATGCAAATTCATGTTACTTTCTCACCTTCTCTGATACTGCAAAAGCTGTTCTGTGTTTGCCTGAGTATTCCAAAATACTTTTATATGTTGCAAAGTTTTTATGTTTCTGTAGAAGTTCTCATATATCTATGCACATTTTTCTGTATTTGGGAACATTTCTCAGGGGGTTGAACCAAGGATTCCTGACATTACAGGAGTACTGCCTTTTTTCGTAAAGCATCTAGTACTACACTTGAGCTCACAACCACTTCACTTTACATTCAGAAAAATTTATTCTGCACTCTGGGGAGAGCAGAATAAAGATTCAACCAACCTGAGTTGGGAACTGCTAGTGGAGTGCTTACTGTATGCTTATCTGATTGCCCTGAGAGCTTAACTGTGTAAAGGTCATTCATCCTGCTGGTATAAAAGCCTTACATTTGTGTGAGACTGTGCCCATTTACTCAAAGCTTCTCTGTGCTAGGCATGGACAACTCTTATTACAAGACCTTGGATTACATGTAAAACCATTAGTGGACCTACAAACCTGATACAAGTACTATATTGAATGATTGATTGGTTGATTATACTTGCTCTAACTGTCTCAGTGCTATTTAATAGTCCTGTACTGCTTTTATTGATTTGGTTGAATTTTTCACTGTCTCCAAAAGAAATGCCATCTGTTTGTTACTGTAATGATCGTATGTCATGCTAACAGAATTCTGATATTTCCTTACGTCCTCCAATACTGCAAAAGCTAGTCCGACATTCCCGAAGTTCTCCTGTGATTTTCAAAATATTTTTAAGTTATACAAAGTTTTTCTGAGTTTGTAGAAGTTCTCCTGGATTTCTGCACATTATTTCTGTATTTCAGAATATTTTTCAGGGTTTATGAACTTATTTCCAAGAATTACTGTTACTGTAGTTGTTCTACCTTTTGTTGTAAATCATTTGGTACTGCACTTGAGCTCAAAACCAGTTTATATTACAACACAGGGATTTATTCTGCACTTTATTGAGAGCAGGGGGCCGATTCAACCCATACAACTTGGGAAATGCTGGTATTAGGCTTATTGTGTGTTTATCAGAATGGCCTGAGGGCTTAACAGTGTAAAGGGCTTTCATCCTGCTGGCATAAAACCCTTACATTTTTACTGACACTGTGCTCATTTATTCAGAGATTTCATATGCTTGCCTTAAATACTTGTGACTACAAGACCTTGGATTACATCTAGCACCATCTGCAGACCTACAAAACTGATATAAGTATTTGTTTCACTTGTTCTAATTCTCCCACTGCTATTTAACTCTGTCCTGCATTTATTGATTTGGTTGAATTTATCACTTTTTTTTCACCCTGCAGTTGTTAAATGAATGCAATCTGTTTGTTTCTACTGCTCTTTTGTCATTTTAACAAAATTATAATATTTTCTGAAGTCCTTTAATACTGCAAAAATCTGTTCTGTGTTTGTGAAAGTACTAGTAAGTATTCCAAAATGCATCTGTGTTATGCAAAGTTTTTTTCTGGTTCTGTAGAAGTCATCATACATTTGTGCTCATTTTCTGTATTTGGGAACATTTCTCAGGGTTTTTTAACTTACTTTTAAGGATTCCTGATACTGCAGGAGCTCTGCCTTTTTTAATGCATCTGGTACTGCACGTAAGCTCAAAACAAGTTTATTTTACATTCAGAGAAATTTATTCTGCACTCTCCGGACAGCAGAAGGATAATTCCACCCACCCAAGTTAAGGATTATTGTGTGTTTATCTGTTGGCCTGAGGGCTTAACTGTGTAAAATACTTTCATTCTACTGCTTTAAAAGCTTTACATTTTTGTGAGACTGTCATCCATTATTCAGAGCTTCTCTGTGCCTGGCTTTGACACTTGTGGATTAAGGACCTTGGATTGCATCTGAAAGCATCCATGAATGTACAAAGCTGATGTAAGTTTTTTTTTCTTTGCTTTCTCTCTCTCAGTGCTATATAACAGCTCTATCCTGCATTTATTGATTTGGTTAAATTTATGTCTGCTTTTCAGGATGCAGTTGTTAAATGAACACCATCTCATAGATCATTTTAACAGAATTCTGATATTTTCTTACTTGCCCTGATTCTGCAAAAGCTGTTCTGTCTTTGCCAAAGTTCTCCTGATTATGCCAACATACCTCTAAGTATTGCAAAGTTTTTTTGCTTCTGTAGAGGTTCTCCCATATTTATGCATATTTTCTGCAGTTTGGAAAATTTCTCAGGGTTTTTGAATTGATTTCCAAGTATTCTGGATACTGCCGGAGTTCTGCATTTTTGTATAAAACATCTGATACTGCACTTGAGCTCAAAGCCAGTTCATTTTGCATTCAGAATAATTTATTCTGCACTCTGGGGAAAACAGAAGGATGATTCAACCCACCCAAGTTGAGAACTGCCAGTGTACTGCTTAATGTCTGTTTATCTGATTGTTGTGAGGGCTTAAGTTTGTAAAAGCCTTTCACCCTGCTACTTTAAAAGCCTTACATTATTGGTAGACTGTGCTCATTTACTTAGAGCTTCTCTGTGCCAGCCTTAGACACCTGTGATTACAAGACCTTGGATTGCATGTAAAACCATTAGTGGACCTACAAACCTGATATAAGTACTTTCTTTCTTTATTGTATTTGCTCTATCTCAGTGCTATTTAGCAATCCTATGCTGCTTTTTTGATTTAGTTGAATTTATCACTGTTAAAGAAATGCAATATTTTGTTGCTGTACTGCTCTTATGTAATGCTAACAGTATTCTGATATTTTCTTATGTCCCCTTATGCTGCAAAAGGTATGCTGACATCGCTAAAGTTCTCATGAGGTTTCCAGAATATTTCATAGGTTTCCTGTGTCTTTAGTTCTCCTGGATTGGTGCACATTTTTCTGGCCTTACATTATTTTAAGACTGTACTCCTTTATTCCCTGTGCCTGGCATATACATTTGTGACTGCAATTCCCTTGGATTGCATCTGAAAGCATCCATGAACCTTCAAAGCTGATATAAGTATTTTTTTTTCACTTGGTATAAGTACCTCAGTGCTATATAAGAGATATTTCCTGTATTTATTGATTTGGTTGAAATAAGCTCTGTTTTTTAGCATTCACTTTTTAAAAAAAATGCCATTTTCTTCTTTACTGCATTGCTCTTAGATCTTTTTAACAGAATTCTGATATTTCCTTGCCTCCTCTGATTCTGCCAAATCCTTTTTGTGTTTGCCAAGGTTCTCCTAAATATGCCAAAATACACCTGAGGATTGGAACGTTGTTTTGGTTCTGTAGAAGTTCTACTACATTTCTACGTATTTTTTCTGTATTTGGGAACATTTCTCTGGGTTTTCAAACAGATTTCCAAGGATTCCTGATACTACATAAGTTCTTCCTGTTTGTAAAGCATCTGGTGCTGCACTTGAGCTCAAAACCAGTTCATTTTACATCCAGAAAAAAATATTCTGCACTCAGGAGAGCAGAAGGAAGATTTAACCCTCCTGAGTTGAGAACTGCTGGTGGACTGCTTAATGTGTGCTTGTCTGACTACCCTGATAGCTTAACTTTGTAAAAGTCTTTCATCCTGCTGATTTAAAAGCCTTACATTCTTGTGAGACTGTGCTCATTTACTCAAAGCTTCTCTGTGCTGGGCATGAACACCTCTGATTACAAGACCTTGGATTGTATGTAAAACCATTAGTGGACCTACAAACCTGATACAAGTACTTTATTTATTAATTGATTGATTAATTGTACTTGCTCTAACTATCTCACTGCTATTTAACAGTTCTGTACTGCTTTTATTGATTTGGTTGAATTTATCACTGTTTTTCAGCCTCCAAAAGAAATGCTGTCTGTTTGTTACTGTACTGCTGTTATGTCATGCTAACAGTATTTTGATATTTTATTTTATTTATTTATGCATTTATGTATTTATCTGACATTTGTTTACCAGGAAAGTCCAACTGGGTATGTGCCCTTTTCAGTGGAGGCCCAGGGAGAAAAGCTCACAAAAACACATTGGCAATGTTGCAATTATACATTGATTACAGATGCTATCTTCACAGTAGACAAATAGAAAAAAATAACCAAAAATGAAATAATGCAGTGTATAAAATCTAGCACAAACTCTTACTCAATAACACCCACTGCAAACTTTCATTCAATAGATACAGTTATGGTTTGCGTGGAGTAACAGTGGAAAAGAAGGAATAATTAATAGATAAGGTTTACAGGTGGAAAAGGCTAGCAAAAAGTAAAGTGTGAGGGCTAGTAGGATGGATCATAAGCAATGAGTATTGCAAGATACAGACAGAAAAAGTGGGGAAGTTAGTTGACTCGCAGTAAGTTCCAGCTATGAGAGTTGAACAGTGAACCAAGTCGGTATGGGGCATTGGCAGATCCAGCTGTTGGACAGATGTTCTTTCAGTTGAGATTTGAATGAAAATGAATGTGGTATAAGTCTGATAGATTCAGGAATAGAATTCCAGGTTTTTGCAACAGAGTGTGAATACAGATTCATACCATTTGATCTTTGAGGTTTATAAATAGAAAGTAGATGCCTGTGAGAGGAACATAAGTTGAGAGATGGACTATAATATTGAAGTAAAGCTGAGGTTGTTTGTGAAAAAGAGGTGGTATACAGTATTTTGTGTGTTAACATTAGTTGATGAAAAGTCAGCAGGTGTGGTAGTTCATGTTATTTTAGAAGCTTTGAGTGAAGAGCAGTGGTGAGTATTGGGGGACTGAGCTGTATCAAACTTAGTTATTTTTTTATAGCATTGACTGAGTTTTTCTCTTAGGGAAAAGTAAATATTAGTTAGGATAGGGGAGGCATATAGAAGTAACGGTAGAAGATAAGTAGTGGCAAGAGTTACTTTGATGGAATTTTTGAGGAATTTTTTTTTAACTCTACACAACATGGCCAGTTTTTGATTGACCTTTTTATGTTGTTGTTGATATGCAAATCAAACATAAGATTGTTGTCTATCTTAATGCCTAACACCTTTTTGGGACATTGATCTGATGAAGCGTGAGTAGTAAACGTGAAAGCGCTTATCCTGCTTTACCTCTGTGAATAAATTTATACTGGATTTCAGAACTGTGGTGGTTCCATCTTGCTTTTTTTTTTCCTGATTACCTTTTTGGGACAGACATCAGTTATAATGTTGTTCAGGGAAGATAATGAAAAAGAAGTATTATTAGTATTCCTTATGTCCTCTGATACTGCAAAAGCTAGCTTGAAATTGCTAAAGTTCTGCATTTTTTTAAATATTTCTAAGTTATACAAAGGTTTTTCAATGTTTGGAGAAGTTCTCCTGGATTGCTGCAAATTTTTTTCTGTATTTTGGAACATTTCTCAGGGTTTGTGAACTTATTTCCAAAGATTCCTGATACTGTAGGAGTTCACCGTTTTTGGTAAACAATTTCCTACTCTACCTGAGCTCAAAACCAGTTCATTTTACATTAAGAGAGTTTTATTTTGCACTCCAGTTGGAGTAGAGGGCTGATTTATCCCACCTGAATTGGGAACTGCTGGAGGAAGGCTTATTGTGTTTTTTTAGAATGGTCTGAGGCCTTAACAGTCTAAAGGCCTTTCATACTACTAGGATACAGCCCTTACACTTTTCTGGCACTGTGTTCGTGTATTGAGAGTTTCCTGTGCTTGGTTTAAAAACCCATGACTTCAACACCTTTGATTACATCTAAAATCATCTGTGCACCTGCAAAGCTGATACAAGTATTTTTTTCACTTCTTCTAACTCTCTCAGTGCAATTTAACAGTTATGTCCTGCATTAACTCTGCTTGCCAGACTGCACTTGTTAAATGAACACCATCTGTCCACTACTGTATTGCTCTTAGATCATTTTAAAAGCATTCTCATATTTCCATACCTCTTCTTTTTTTTTTCAAAACAAGTTTATTGTTTTAACATATAAGAGAAATATCATAACAATTTTATACAAATAATTAAAAATAGGTATTATTATAATATTCAACAAAACAACTAAAGTATTTACAAAGACATCCACTACAATCAGATCAATTAATTAAACTAAAATACTGTGCTATTGAAATTAGAATTGTTTTAACAAATTTTGTAAATTATCCCATACAATAAAATGTGATGTTTTTCTAGTTGTTCTCATTCTAATTGTGCTTATTTCCATTTGACACATTATATTCATAACATTTTTAAATTCATTGAACGAAGGAGGTGTATCTGAAATCCAATTTCTAGTTATTATTTTCCTAGCCACTGCTAGGATAGACCATAACAAGGGAAGCTTAATCTTTTTAACACATTGAGGTACAGGTGTGTTGAATAATATAAGAAACTTAGAAATAATGAAATTATCTGTAAAAAGAGCCTGCAAAAATTGACTTCCAGTATTCTTTCAACTTCATACAGTCATAAAACATATGAGCCCAGTCAGCATTAATTTCTACATTACATCTCTTACATAGATTATCTTTATTATTAATTTTATTCATTATCAAAGGTGTATAAAAAGATCTATGTAAAAATTTCCATGTATAAAGTCTCCAGACAATGGAAGATGTAGTTCTATAAGCAGATTCCAATATATATTGTTTATCTTGTTGAGTTGGTGGGTCCCCATTAATAGAGGTGAAATAATTCCAGTATGAATCTACATTGTAAAAAGTTTCTTGTTTGATAAATTTATGTATATATGAAAGTTTACCTTTATCAGAAACTTTATGCTGTAAATTTATTATCAAGTAATCAATCAGTTTTGGAATAGATTCTTTAACTGTTATAGACATTAGATCTATTCTATCAATGAGATGTTGTCTAAAGATCTGAACCTCTAACCAGCAAGTTTCTCTTAGATCAAATTCTTGTTTTAAGAAATCTAGATTTTTAACTTTATTATCAGATATCAGCTGATACCAGTACTTTAGATTATTATCTATAGCTAAATGAGCTCCTTCAGAAGTAGATGACATAAGCATACCCTGAGTATAAATTATAGGGAATACAATAAAATTCCATTCCCTATACTTAGGGTGCATGAATATAAAGTTACGATAACTAATAATAATATTTAATGGGTAACAGACCATATGTTTAGGTGTAATAGGTGAAGTACAAAATTCCTTTAGCAACCACAACATGGAGTTATTTATAATCATATTTTTATGTGTTAAGGAGATTTTCATGAAGTGCATACTAATTAGCTCCCAATAATCTTTCCATTTTGCGACATATGACCGATCTATTAATAACGTAATAACTTTTATAATAGAAGAGATAATATATAAATTAAAGTCTGGAAAAGAAATACCCCCTTGAGACCAGCTATTAGTATGTTTCTTTAATGCAATCCTAGGTCTATTAGGTGTCCATAAGAAATTTAACATTAGTGTATTCAGTTTCTTGATAGTTATTTTTGTAGGTGAAAGTATTATTGATTGTATTAAGTATAAAATCTTGGGGAATATTATCATTTTAATAATTGTAAGTCTCTCCTCCATAGTAAAAACATATTATTCCAGGTATTAAAAGATTTTGTATATTAAGAAAACAGGTATTATAGTTATTATATATAATAGATTTAATATCTTTAGATAGTATTATACCTAAATAAGTTATCTGACCTGAGTTGGGTACATATTTAGTAAAATCACTAATGAGAGTATTTTTTCGTGTATATATAGGTAGTATTTTAGTTTTTCTTCATTGAATATTAAACCAGAAATACTTTTAAAATTCATCATTTTATCAAATAAAGACTGCATAGAAGAATTAGATCCTGCTGATGTAATTAGAACATCATCTGCAAAAGTTGAATTTTTGATGTTGTATTTTCTTCTATTTCAAAACCCTCTATGTCAGTACTGTTTCTAATCAAATTAGCCCAAGGCTCCATTACTAAAGTGAATAATAGTGGAGAAAGTGGACATCCTTGCTTTGTACCTTTAAGAATGGGTATTTTTGTGAAACATATGTTCCTACCTTAATATAAGCCAGCGTTCCTTTGTATAAATGCTCAATTAAATTTACAAATGCATCAGAGAAATTTGTGCATTTCAGTAAGGTAAACAGATAGTCCCAACTTACTGAATCAAATGCTGAACCTATATCAAGACTAATAAGTGTTAAAGCTTTTTTTTCCTATTTGCAAAATCAATTAATGTTAAAGTTCTTCTTATATTATCAAAAGTATTTCTATTTACAATGAAGCCCGTCTGATCTATGTCTATAATGCCGGGGATAATTGTCATCAATCTATCAGCAAAAATACTCATAAACATTTTATAATCAACATTAAGTAATGAGATGGGTCGATATGAAGAACATCTAGTTGGATCTTTATTAGGTTTTAAAATTGGTGAAATAAATGTATATTGCCAAGATGGGGGGGGTTATTAACTCAGTTTGAGCCAGAATGTATTAATGAATATGTAGTTTTAGAAAGGATTTTATATATCTCTGGTATAATACCATCATTACCCGGTGCTTTGTTTGATTTAAGCTTATTTATTTGTGTAATAACTTCTGTATATGAAATACTCTTGTCCAATAGTTTAATCTGTTGTTTATTAAGCTTTTTATTCATGTTTGTGGTTATAAACTCCTTTATTTTATCTTTAGGTTCCATGTTAATGTTGTTATGGTTAATCTTGTGAAAGTGATTTCTAAATTCATCCAGTATTTCTGGTATACTAGAAACATTCTTCTTTTCCTTAGAGAAAAGATTTCTTTGATATGGTTTTGTTTATTCAATCTTTTGTTTTATTTTTAAGTCTATGTAAGTATTTGGGGCTTATTGAATAAGACAAAACTTGTATTCTCTAAAGTTATTTTAACTTTATGAGTTAAAATTTCTTTGTATTTCTCATTTAGTTTGTTTATTTCTTCAATAACTTTCTTGTCCATAATATTTTCTTTATTATTATGTTTATAAGAGTCTAGTTTACTTTGAATATCTAACAATTCCTTATCCCAAGATTTCCTTTTGTTATTATACCATCTGATACTTTGTCCATATAGATATGATTTTAAGGCATCCCAAACATAGACAATGGAGACTTCAGGAGTATTATTTATGTCTAGAAAATGTTGTACTTCTGAAAGTATATATTCTTTATAGTCTTTTAGCTGAGTTAAGTATGCTGGTATCCTTTTGATCTGAACATTATGAGTATTTTTATCATGAATTGAAAACAATTGAGTTATGATCAGATATAGGACATGAAATGATTTTGGAATTAATTAAATCTGTTACCATCTGGTTAGAAATAAAGACCCTATCTATTTTTGAATAAGTTTTGTATCTGTTAGAAAAAAGGTGTATGGTCATGATTTTGACTCTATCTGATTATTAATATCATTCAAATGATAAGAATTAGCAAAATCATTTAAATGTTTTGCATTAGATGTAATTCTTCTTTTCTTTATAGTGGTAGTATCACTTTCATGTAGTATACAATTAAAATCACCAGCTAAAATAATATCCCCTACAGAGAATGATATGATCTTATCAATATGATGTTTCACTGTATTAATACCAATTCCAGGTATCCAATATACATTAATTAAAGTGTAAGTCTTCCCATTAATTTGTATTGTAACCATACAAAACATTCCTTTGTCATCCTGATAAGACTTAATGGTTTTAGGAATGGGCATACTTTTATTCCATAAAATAGCCACTCCTCTTTTTTCTGAGTGTGCTCTGAACTAACCAATACTGTATACTTATTAGTGGCTAGTTTATCAATATCTTTTTCAAGAGATGGGTTTCTTGCAGGAAGACTAGATTGGCCTTGTGTAGATTAATGTATCTTATTAGGCTTGCCCTTTTACACAGATTATTCAATCCATTAATGTTTAAAGAAATTCCTTTTAAAGATGTCATTTGGCATTTTTAAAACTCAAGAATCTTATGATCAAAATAACAAATAACAAGATAAATAATGTTACATCTCCTCTTTTAGGTGTACCTTTAAACATAGCTGTATTTATTAAATCTCTTATGGGATTTTGTATAGGATTCAATTTTGTTTGTAGTGACAATGAGTGTACAAAATATATTGTGGATGTCAAAACTATATACATATAACAATGAACAAGTGAAAATAATGTAAGGATTAAACCTTGCATCCCGCCTGGAGTTGAAAACTCCAACTTAGAGCAGTATTTACTACTCAAGTTAACCCCTACCCTAAGCAGCAGTACCTCAGCTACCACCTTATCAATTTAATACTAGTTATATTTAACTGAGGTTAACAGTTTTCAATTCAATTATCTATCAAGACAAAACTACACATTTGGTAAAACAGCATCATATAAACTAAAATAAACTTTTTTTTTTTTTTTTTTTTTTAAAAAACTGTTCATACTATTATATAGATCTATGTAATATATAACACTTGTATTCTAATAGCATTCAAATAATCTTAATGTTAGAAATCAAGAGGAGAGAAAATTATGTTCTAACATTCATTTAAATCAAAAACTTTGGCTAATATGATTCAGACATTACATGCATTAAGATGCATCTATTTTCTGTCATGTGAATTCTATCAACAGCTTCCAAAAAAATCTTGAATTGTTTGTATATGAGCATTTACTTAAACTCATTATTGTCAATAGAGTAAAATATTGTATTCATAAAAATTATTATAAATCATATTGCATAGTTATGCAGATTCTCAGAAACACCTGTGTTATTACCTAAAAAAAAAAGCCATCACACACATAAACACAGACACACACACATACATATACACACACACACATACCCACCCACACACACACACACACACACACATACATATACACATACACATATATACATACACACACACACACACACACACACACACACACACACACACACACACACATATATACACATATATCTGATCTCACCGAGCCGTGCCCCTGCAGAGCACCATCCCACTTGCCGTCCCCAGAACAAATCTGTCCGCTTCACACAAAATAATGCACAGCAAACACACACTAGCAACCAGATTTTACAATCATGCTAACCTACTGCTTTAAAATATATCACATGACATTTCTTCCAGAATAGAGTTATAAGATTATTTATGCTTGTCAATCAGATGAATTAAATGAGTTATAGTAAAGTATATGTTTGGGACACAAGTTTTTAACACAGATTATTATGCTACTGTTAAGTAGATTTTCAAAAATATTTAAATAAATGTTTCATTTTCTGTGCCTTCTAAAATAAGATATTTACTTGCTACAAGAAACTACATCATCTAAACTCATCATAACTGACACATTTTATGAATAGAGTATTTTTCCTGAATCTGTGGTGTGTCAGTGTGATAACCTTGTCAATGTTTATACTAACTGCTTTCAGTTTCTCTGTGAGAATTCTGTGATTTGAAGATTCTGAGGAAACTCAAGGACATTGTGCATAAGACAGCCCACATCCCAGATTGTCTCCCTTAACATTTTGGCGGGAAACTTATTAAAACTTGTGGCAAACATTCATTTTGTCAATAGAGTAAAACATTGTATTCATAGAAATCATTACAAATCATATTGGATAGCCATGCAGACTCTCAGAAAAAAAGCCATCACACTCACACACACACACACACACACACACACATATATATATATATATATATATATATATATATATATATATATATATATATATATATATATATATATATATCTGATCTCACTGAGTTGTGTCCCTGCAGAGCACCATCCCACTTGCTGTCCCCAGAATAAATCTGTCTGCTTTATACAAAACAATGCACAGCAAACACATATTGGTAACCAGATTTTACAATCATGCTAACCTACTGCTTTAAAATATATCACATGACATTTCTTCCAGAATAGAGTTATAAGATTATTTATGTTTGTCAATCAGATGAATTAAATGAGTTATAGTAAAGTATATGTTTGGAACACAATTTTTAACACAGATTATTATGCTGCTGTTAAGTAGATTTTCAAAACATTTAAATAAATGTTTCATTTTTATGCCTTCTAAAATAAGACATTTACTTACTACAAGAAACTACATCATTTAAACTCATTATAACTGACATATTTTATGAACAGAGTATTTTTCCTGAATCTGTGGTGTGTCAGTGTGATAACCTTGTCAATGTTTATACTAACTGCTTTCAGTTTCTCTGTGAGAATTCTGTGATTTGAAGATTCTGAGGTAACTCAAGGACATTGTGCATAAGACAGCCCACATCCCAGATTGTCTCTCTTAACATTTTGGCGGAAACTTATTAAAACTAGTGACAAACATTCATTTAGCAGTGTAAATGCATCTAAACATGACAGAACCTCCACAATGTATTCCACAGATCATCACAGCCTCTATGCAAGTGAAATTAAACTCAAAATTACCAACAAGCAATAAAACTCAGCATTCTTCTCCCAACTCAATTTTCATACAAATCCTATTATTCACTGTGCCCACACAGTCAAAAGCATTTCTATATATTAATAAAGAAAAGAAAAGAGAGTAGAAAATAAAAGGGAGTGAGGCAGAAATAAAAAATGTAAGAGAAAGCTGTAAGAAGTATATACAATGGAATGTTACTTACTGTTTATATTAATAGAGTTAAAAATAAAACATATTATTTACTCTTATTTAGTTCTGATTATTATTAGTTAAAGCATGACAGATTATTTACAAACAAGCATAAGCAGTATAATCAAGGAAGTATAATTAGAAATAGCATTTGAAGAACTTATAAACTTTTACAAGAAATAAATAAGTTATTATTCTATTAATGATATTTTCATTACTGTTCTCTCCTGCCCTCCCCACCCTTTACCCACTACATAATCTAAATAGAATGTCATTGTTTAAACAAAGAAAATAATAAAAGAAGAAGGAAAAAAAAAAGATAAAGATAAAAAATGTATCAAATTACTAACCTTACTTTTTTCAGAAAGAAAAACAAAACGAGTCACAGCCTGCCATTAAATCCTCAGGCATTTTGACTGGTTATGAAACAAAACATTTCTTTGCACATAGAGAATAACTTTGATTAAATCTTTTCCAAAATATTTGTGGCTTTCTGGAAATGCAGGAACTATATTCAAAAAGATTAATAATGAACTAAAATGATGAGAGAGAAAAAACATATAACAAATCATTTGTTTTTAGTCTCTTCTTCTTCTCTGAAGTCTTCCAGGAAGCTTCAGTTGCCAATCTCTTTAATGAAGAACTAGCCCATTCCATTTCTTCTATTTTATCCAAAATCCTTTTTCTTTGACAAACAGTAAAGCAGAGTCTAAATCATCAAGACCTTAGGACCATCAGGAAGGAAGATTTTAAGCTTGGCAGGAAACAGAAGGTATGTTTTAAACTGTGCTTTTTTAAGCTCCCTTATTAGTGGCAGAAAAACTTTTCTTTTAGCAATTACCATGGAAGAATAGTCATTGTCAAAACACACAGTTGTCTCATTAAACTTAACAGGAGCTTTAGCCCAAGCAGATTTAAGAACCATCTCTTTATCAAAGATGATAGAAATCTAACTATAACTGATCTAGGATAGTTTTTGTTAGAGTTGGTATTAGCTATAGATCTATGTGCTCTTTCGATACCAAAAGAGAATGCTTCTGGTAAATCTAAAGTTTTAGGAGCCATGTTGTTAAAAAGAAGTAATATTGTTACCTTCAATATTTTCTGGCAGTCCAAAAATCCTAATGTTATTGCGCCTAGATCTATTTTCCAGGTCATCCAGCTTTGTTTGTAAATGTGTATTTTGTTTCAGCAGAAACTCAATGTTGATTTCCTCTTCTTGTATTTTATTTTCCATGTCATTCACAGCTTCTTCTATGCCTGTCATCTGGATCTTCTGTTGTTGCAGGTCCATATGTAACAAGTCTATTTGTTTTGTAGTTTTTCTATGAAAGTGTCTATTTTAGTATCCATTTTATCCATCTTAGCAGTAAGTTGCTGGACTATAATTATCAGAGACTGAAGTTCTTTCTTGATGCTGGAGTCTTGATAATTTGTCTTACTGGAACTCATTTCAGACTGATAAACTGACAGGAAAATTTCCAAAGTAATTTCTGACAGGAATATTATTAAGATTTCCTTTCTTTTTTAGATATAGTTCAAGAACTATATAAAACAAACATATTTAGAAAGAAAATTACTTCAAGAATTAATTTTTTAAGTAATTAATTCCTGTCAATGTAATGAAATTGGTGGAGCTGAAGAAATCTGCTGCTATCCTGTGTTCATCCTTGGCCACGCCCCCTTCCATACCTCTTCTGACTCCACAAAAGCTATTCTGTGTTTGCCAAAGTTCTCCTGAGTATGCCAAAATGCTTCTAAGTATTGCAAAGTTTTTAGTTGTGTAGAAGTCCTCCTACATTTGTGCAAATTTTCTTTATTTGGGAACTTTTGTCAGAGTTTTCAAACTGATTTCCAAGGATTTCTGATGCTGCATGAGTTCTACATTTGTTTTGTAAAGCATTTGCTTGACTCGAGATGATTGTCACTGTTGAAGTGACACCCTGACCCCATGTGCATAATAGAAAAAGGTGTTGAGGATGGATAATTCAGAACTTCCCCATGCTTGGCTTAAACACCGGTGAGTACAAGAGGTCTATATTAGTTCACTGAAAGTGTATTTTGGTGAGCAACTAATCATTAACCCCTAATCAGTGAAAATTGCTTCTGCAATTAGCTTAATTTACCAAGGGCAAAGAAGTAGTTGGCCAACTACACAACTTTGCCTGTTTCTCTACTTTAGTGCGATCTTGGAGTTGGTATATATAGTTGGGGGTATGGGAGTGAATCCCCCCACATGGGTTTGTTCGATTTAGTGAGATGTTCATCCATTGTGCTGTGGGATGATTATTTCTTTGCCCTTGATAAATTCAGTGACTCGCATAAGTGACTTTCGCTGAATAGGGGTTGATAATTAGGTGTTCACTGAAATATACTTTCGGCAAACTAATATAGACTAAGTATAAGACCTTGGATTTCATCTAAAACCATCTGAGAAGCAACAATGCTGATGTAACTGTTTTTTTTTTTTGTACTAGCTCTATTTTAGTGCTATGTACAGTTTTGTGCTACACTTATTGAGTTGGTTGCATGTATCACTGTTTTTCAGCACCCACTTCTTCCTGTACTGCTCTTAGGCCATTTTAACAGAATGCTGACATTTCCTGACCATCTCTAAAACTGCAACAGCTGTTCTGTGTTTGCTAAAGTACTTCTGAGTATGCCAAACTATGTATACATATTCCAAAGTTTTTTTGGTTCTGTAGAAGGTTTCATACATTTGCGCAGTTTTCTGTATTTGGGAACATTGCTCAGGCCTTTTGAACTTATTTCCAACGATTCATGATACTGCATGAGTTCTGCCTTTTTTGGTGAGGTATCTGCTACTGCACTTGAGCTTGATACCAGTTCATTTTACATTCAGCAAAATTTATTCTGTACTCTGGGGAGAGCAGAAGGACAATTCAACCCATCTGAGTTGGGAACTGCTGGTGGAGTGCTTACTGTGTGTTTACCAGGTTGTCCTGATGGTGTAACTGTGTACAAGTTTTTCATCCTGTTAGTATAAAAGCCTTACATTCTTGTCAGACTGTGGTAGTTTATTCAGAGCTTCTCTGTTCTTGGCTTGGACACCTATAATTACAAGAACATGAGTTGTATCTAAAACCATAACTGCACCTACAAAACTAATAAAAGTACTTTATTTATTTATTTTGTACTAGATGTAACTATCTCAGTACTATTTAACAGTCCTGTCCTGCATATATTGATTTGGTTGAATTTATCACTTTTTTAAGCCTCCACTTGTTAACAAAATGACATCTTTTTGTTACTGTACTGCTCTTCTGTCATGTTGGCAGTATTCTGATATTTCCTAGCCTCCTGCGATATTGCAAAATCTGTTCTGAGTTTGCCAAAGTTCTCAGAGTTTGTAAAAAATATCTCTAAGTTTTGCAAAGTTTTTCAGTGTTTCTTGAATTTCTCCTGGATTTGTGCACATTTTTCTCCATTTGGGAACATTTCTCAGGGTTTCTGAAATTATCTCCTTGGATTTCTGAACTTGCAATAGTTCTGCCTTTTGTTATAAGAACATTTGTCACTTCACGAGCTGAAAACCAGTTTGTTTTACATTCACTGGGATTTATTTTGCACCCTGGTGGGATGAGTGGGTGGATTAAATCCATCCAAGTTAGGATTTGCTTGCTGAAGGCTTATTGTATGTCTGATTGGGGTGGTGGCTTAAATGTGTAAAATTCTTTCTTCTTGACTTACATTATTTTGAGGTTGTGCTCCTGTATTTGGAGCTTTCCTGTGCCTGGCCTAGACACCTGTGACTAAGTCCTTTGATTGCACCTGAAAGCATCCATGAACCTTCATCCCAATATAAGTAGTGCTATTTTGCACTTGTTTGTTATAACTCGGTGCTATTTAGCAGTTCTGTGCTGAATTTATTGATTTAATTTAATTTATCACTGTTTTTAAGGTGCACATTTTAAATAAATACTATCTATTTCATATTGTACTGCTCTTTGGTCATTTTTTTAATTACTCTGATAGTTGATAAGCTCTTCTGATACTGCAAAAACTGTTCTGGTTTTGCCAAAGTTCTCATGAATTTGCCAACATATTTCTAAGTTTTGCAAAGTTCTTCTCTGTTTGTCAAAGTTCTAATTTGCACACATTTTTCTGTGTTTTTCAACATTTCTAGGGGGTTTGAAATTATTTCCAAGCATTCTTGATATTATAGGAATTCTGCTTTTTTGGTTAATATTTTTCTATTGCACTTGAGCTCAAAATCAGTTCATTTTATATTCTGAGAGTTTTACTCTGGACTCGGGTTGGAGTAGATGGCTGATTCAACCTACTTAAATTGTCAACTGCTGGTGGAAGGCTTATTGTGAGTTTATCATAATGGCCTGAGGGCTTAACAGTGTAAAAGACTTTCATCCTGTTTGTGTAAAGCCCTTACATTTTTCTGACACTATGCTCATTTATTCAGAGCTTTCCTGTGCTTGACATAAACACCTGCAACTACAAGACTTTGGATTACATCTAAAACCATCAGCGGACCTACAAACCTGATATAAATATTGTTTTCACTTGCTCTAACTCTTTCAGTGATATTTAACAACTCTGTCCTGCATTCATTGATTGGTTCAGTTTATCACTGCTTTTCACCCTGCCTTTGTTAATAGAATGCACTATATTGTGCTGCTCTTAGGTCCTTTTAACAGAATTTTGATATTTCCAAACCAGGTGTAATACTTCAAGAAAAGTTCTGTGTTTGCCAAAGTACTCGTGAATATTCCAAAATACTTCTATATTTTGCAACGTTTTTCTGATTCTGTAGATGTTCTCTATACATTGTTGCACATTTTTTGTATTTGGGAAGATTTCACAGGGTTTTTGAATTTACTTTCAAGGATTCCTGATACTGCAGGAATTCTGCCTTTTTTTCTAAAGCATTCGGTACTGCACTTGAGATCATAAATAGTTCATTTTGCATTCAGATAAATTTATTATGCTCTCTAGGGAGAGTGGAAGGCTGATTCAACCCATATGAGTTAGGAACTGCTGGTGGAAGGCTTACTGTGTATTTATCTGTTAGCCTGAGGGCTTAACTGTGTAAAATTGTTTCATCCTGCTTGTTTAAAAGCATTTTCATTTTTGTGAGACTGTCATCCTTTATTCAGAGCTTCCCTGTCCCTGGCTTAGACACCTGTGACTTAAAGACCTTTAATTACATCTAAAATCGTCTGTACACCTGCAAAGCTGACTTAAGCATTTTTTCCCTTATTGTAACACACTCAGTGCTATGTAACACGTATGTCCTGCATTTCCTGATTTGGTTACATTTATCACTGTTTTTCACCCTGTACTTGTTAAATGAATGCAATACATTTGATAATGTACTGCTCTTAGATCATTTTAACAAAATTCTGATATTTCATCACCTTCTCTGATACTGCAAAAGCTGTTCTGTGTTTGCCAAAGTACTCTTGAGTATTCCAAAATACTTCTATGTTTTGCAAAGTTTTTATTGCTCTGTAGAGGTTTTCATACATTTGTGCAAATTTTTCTGCATTTGGGAACATTTTCAGAGGGTTTGAACTTATTTCCAAGAATTTCTGACACTGCAGGAGTACTGCCTATTTTGTAAAGCATCTGGTGCTATATATGAATTCAAAACCACTTCATTTTACATTCACAAAAATGTATTCTGCACACTGAGGAGAACAGGAGAATGATCAAACCTACCTGAGTTGGGAAGTGCTGGTGGAATGCTTACTGTGTCTTTATCTGATTTGCCCTGAGGGCTTAACTGTCTGAAAGCCATTCATCCTGCTGGTATAAATACCTTACATTCTTGTGAGACTGTGCTCATTTATTCAGATCTTCTCTGTGTCTGGGTTGGACACCTTTGAGTGGACTGCATCTAAAATCATTTATGGACCTACAAACCTGATCTAAGTACTTTATTTATTTACTTATTTATTGTACTTCATCTAACTATCTCAGTGCCGTTTAACAGTTCTGTGCTGCATTTATTGATTTGGTTGTATTTATCTCTGCTTGTCAGCCTGCATTTGCTAAATGAATGCCATCTGTCCACTACTGTACTATTCTTAGACTATTTCAACAGAATTCTCATATTTCCATGTTTGACTTTAATATTGCCCAGTTTTCTGTGTTACATGCCTTATCATATTAATATGTCTGTTATAGTTGGTGATATAGCCTATACTATAGTCCCTAGTAACCCTGTTATTTCTACATTCACTGCTATTAAGGCACACCTAAATTGTCTAGATTATTTATTATAGTCTTTTTCGTTCATTCATTTAATTCATTACTATATCCCCTAATATGGAAATCTTTATCCATTTTTATCTACCTAATGTAAAAAGTTCTCATCTCTTGTATTAAGTCTGCTGGCGCTCAAGAACTGACTTTTCACTATTCCTCTGTATATATATATATATATATATATATATATATATATATATATATAGGGTGCTTGCTATCAGAGTGTACATATCTGATGGTCTGAATGTTTTTCCTATGGATCATGGTATTTATGGACTGGCAAAGATTCATAAAAGTTTAATTATACCACCTATAAGATCTATCATCTCTGGCATTGCTACAACCTTGTCTAAATATTTAGAAAAGCAGGTAGGTCCTTTTTTAAGTCTTAGCAGGAGCTTTATTAAGGATACTGATGACTTTTTAAGTGTTTTTAGTCAAGGGAAAATGAAGATCATGAACTTCTTTTAGTAACCATAGACATAAAATCTTTATTTACAAGTCATACCAAATGAATTTGGCTTACAATTAGTCAGGGAATATCTATGCTCACATAGTAATTTCAAAGCAACTAAAATTGAAATCATGTGTTCCTGTTGTACTAAATAATATGTTTTTTGTTCAACAAAGATTTTTACCATCAGCAACTGGGAGTTGCCATGGGCACCCCAGTTGCTAATACGTATGTTAACCTATTACTATCTAAATGGTCGGAGAACAGCATTATTGAGGATGATCAAGTAGCATCTTTTAGAAATGAACATTTAACTATTTCAAACATTTTTGTGGATGATATTTTCCTGTTATAGACTGGTAGTATTGAGATTCTTACTATGTTCATTAATCACTTGCAAATAATGGATTTTCTTGTGTTTGATATGAATTATTTGACAGAAATAATTATTTTTTTGGATATAACTGTGAATTATAGTGATAAGAGGTTTGGTACCATGATCCATTGGAAAGACATTCAGACCATTTGATATGCACACTCTAATAGTATGAATCCTAGACATATATACAGAGAAGTAGTGAAACATCAGTTCTTGAAGGCCAGCAGACTTAATACAAGAGATGAGAACTTTTTTTTACAGGAGATAGATAAAATGGCTAAAGATTTCCACATTGGGGATATAGTAATGGACTAACTGAACATACTAAAGAGACTGTAATAAATGAATGACAAAATTTGGGTGTGTCTTATTTTTATGTTGGTAGTAGTGAATGTAGAAATAATAGGGACAGTAGGCACTATAGTATAGGTTACATCAGTAAGTATAATAAACATACTAATATGATGAGGCGTATAATACAGAAGAACTGGTCAATATTGCAGTCAACCCCTGAAGTTAAAAATGTTGGTGATAAACAGAGATTTATTTATAAGAAAGAGAAAACCTTAAACAATATCTGTTCTATAAAGATTTATGCTCATCTCAGCCATATAATAATACTTTTAGGAAGAAAGGTACTATTCCGTGTTATAACTGTGTTTATTCTAATGAGATCAAGACTGATCTGTCCTTCAAACACCCTTTTACCAAGAAAGACTTAAAATTGTATGCCTCTGTGACTTGTTATACAGATAATGTTATTTATCTTGCAAATCACTGTTTTCAGCCTGCCCTTGTTAAATAAATGCCATATATTTGTTACTGTATTACTGTTAGGTCATTTCAACATAATTATTATGTTTCTTGACCTCCTCTGATGTTGAAAAGGTGTTCTATGTTTCCAAAGTTCACCTGAGTATGCCAAAATACATATAAGTTTTGCAAAGTTTTTCTGGTTCTGTAGAACTTCTCATACATTTGTTCAACTTTTTCTGCACTTGGAAATATTTCTCAGGGCTTTTTAACTTATTTCCAGGATTCCTGATACTGCAGGACTTCTGCTTTTTTTGTAAAGCATTTGGTACTGCACTTCAGATCAAAAACAGTTCATTTTACATTCAGAGAAATTTATTTTGCACTCTAGGGAGAGTAAAAGGATGATTCAACCCACTCAATTTGGGAACTGCTAATGGAGTGCTTACTGTGTTTTTATTTGATTGCCCTGTCTTTCATTCTGGTTATATAAGAGCTATACATTCTGGAAAGACTGTGCTCATTGATTCAGATCTTCATGGAGTGGAGCTAAAACCATTAGTGACCTACAAACCTGATATAAGTGCTATATTTATTTATTTATTGTACCTCCTCTAATTATCTCAGTGCTATTTGACAATTCTGTGCTGCATTTATTGATTTTGATGAATTTATCACTGCTTTTCAGCCTCCATTTTTTAAAGAAATGTCATCTGTTTGTTACTTTACTGCTCATATGTCATGTTAACAGTATTCTGATATTTCATTACTTTTTCTGATACTGCAAAAGCTGTTGCTAAAGTTCTCCTGAGTTTGCCAGAATATTTCTGAGTTATACAAAATTTTTCTGTGTTTGTAGAAGTTCTCATGAATTTGTGCCCATTTTTCTGTATTTGTGAACATTTTTCAGGGTTTGTGAACTTATTTCCAAGGAAATGAATAGTTCTAAATTATGTGGTAAATCATTTCTTACTGCACTTGAGCTCAAAACCAATTTATTTTACAATAGCAGGATTTATTTATTCTGTACTCTGGTGGGAGCAGATTGGATTCAACCCTTCCTAGTTGGGAACTGCTGATGGAAGGCTTATTGTGTTTATCTGATTAGCCTGATGGTTTTCTGTGTAAAATTATTTCATCCTGTTGGTTTAAAAGCCTTATATTTTTGTGAGACTGTGATCTTTTATTTAGAACTTCGGTGTGTCTGTTTTAGACACCTGTGACTACAAGACCTTGGATTGCATCTGAAAACATCTATAAACCTACAAAGCTAGTATACATTTTCTCTTTTTTTGCACTCACTCACTCTTTCTCAGTGGTATTTAGCAGCTCTGTGTTATATTTATTGATTTTGTTGAATATATCATTGCTTTTCAGGATGAACTTGTTCTGGTCATTACTGTACTGCTCTTGGGTCATTTTAGCAGTATTCTGATATTTTCTTACCTCTTCTGATACTAAAAAAATGTTCTGAGTTTGCCAAACTTCTCTTGAGTGCCAAATTATTTCTAAGTTTTGCAAAGTATATTTGTATTTGTAGAAGTTCTTCTACATTTGAGCACATTTTGCTGTATATTAATATATATATATATATATATAATATATATATTTATATACATATATATATATATATATATATATCTATATATATATATATATATATATATATATATATATAGCACTTGCTCTACCTCAGAGCTATTTAAAAGTTTTGTGCTGCATTAATTGATTTGTTTGAATTTATCACTCATTTTCAGTCTCCAGTTGTTAAGGACATACCATCTGTTTGTTAATAAACTGCTATTAGGTCATGTTAAAGTATTCTAATAGTTCCCTACCTCCTCTGATGCTGCAAAACCTGTTCTGATGTTGCCATAGTTCTCTACAGTTTGCCAAAACTTTTCTGTGTTTTGCAGTTTTTCTGCATTTGTAGAAATTCTCCTACATTTAAAAGCCTTGGATTTTTGTAGAACTGTGATCCTTTATTCAGAGCTTCCTTGTGCCTTACCTAGACCCTATGATTACAAGACCTTGGATTACATCTCAAACCATCTGTCGACCTACAAAGGTGATATAAGTATTGTTTGTTTGTTTTTTTTTTGCACTTGTTCTAACTTAGTCAGTGCTATTTAACAGATTTAACAGTTCTGTCTTGCATTTACTGATTTGATTGAATTTTTGAGTTATTCAGCCTGTGCTTGCTAACTCATTTCCTCCAGTACAACTCTTTTGAGTGTGTACCTTTAATTGTCAGTGGGTGTGGCTTGAGCCTTTAAAAAATAAGTTATCACCTTACAGTTCTAAAATACTAATTGACAGAGGTCAAATATCAATACTATTGCGTTTGTTATGATATATGCTGCAAGGTAAACTATTCTGATACCTTGTATGTAGCATTGTTTTGGAATTATTAATGCAAATATGAACAAGCAATATTTGACACCTAGAGGCACAGAAGGAGGTAACTTCAGAAATGCCCAGTGGTGCTCTCAGCTGTAATGAGTTAAATGAATACCATATGTTTGCTACAGTACGGATCTTAGGTTATTTTTAACAATAGTCTGATGTTTCCTGACCTCCTGTGATACTGTAACAGCAGTTCTGAGTTTGCTAAAGTTCTCCTCAGTATGTCAAAGTACTTCTAAGTGTTGCAAAGTTTTTCTGTTTCTGTAGAAGTTCTCCTATATTTAAAAACATTTTTTGTATTTAAGAGCATTTCTCAACTTATTTACATGGATTCCTGATACTGCTGGAGTTCTACATTTTTTGGTAAAGAATTTGTTACTACACTTGAGCTCAAAACCACTTTTTCTACTCAGAGTGTTTTACTCTGCACTCTGATGGGAGCAGAGGTCTTATTCAACCCATCCAAGTTTAGAACTGTTAGTGGAAAGTATATTCTGTGTTTATCTGAATGGCTTAAGGGCTTTAATGTGTAAAAGTCTTTCATAGTGCTGGTATAACATTTTTGTGAAACTGTGCTCATTTATTCAGAGTTTCCCTGTGCCTAACTAAGACACCTGTGACTACAAGACCTTGGATTGTATCGGAAAGCAATCTGTGAACCTACAGAGCTGATATAAGTATTCTTTTTTTGCACTTCTTCTATTTAGCATTCCTGTGTTGCATTTGTTGGATTTGTTGAATTTATACTTGATTTTCAGGATGCACTTGTTAAATGAATGCCATCTGTTTGTTGCGGTAGTGCTCTTAGATTATTTTTACAGATTTCTGATATTTCCTAACCACGTCTGATATTGCCAACCCTGTTCTGAGTTCCATGAAAGTTCTCATGAATTTGAAAATATTTTTAAGTTTTGCAAAGTTTTTCTGTGTTTGTAGAAATATTCCTACGTTTCCACACATTTTTCTGTATTTGTAAACATTTCTTATGGTTTCTGAATTTATTTCCAAGGATTCCAGATGCTGCAGGAATTCTGAATTTTTTTGATAACCATTTTCTACTGCACATGAGCTCACAACCAGTTAATTTAACATTAAGACAGTCTCATTTTGCCTTCTGGTGGGAGTAGAGGGCTGATTCACTTCACTCATGTTGGGAGCTGCTGGTGAAAGGCTTATTGTGTGTTTATCATATTGCTATGGGTGCTTAACTATGTAAAAAGCATTTCATTCTGCTTGTATAAAGGCCTTATATTTTTATGAGACTGCTTATTTATTCAGACCTTCCCTGTATGTGGCTTAAACACCTGTGACTACAAGAATTTTTATTATATCTAAAACTATCTACGGATCAACAAAGCTGATAAAAGTATTTTTTTTGCACTTGTTCTATCTCAGGCTATATAACAATTATGTGCTGCCTTTTTTATTTGTTTGAATGTATCACTGTGTTTCAGTGTCCACTTATTAAAAAAATCATTAGTTTGTTACTGCAATGCTCTTACATTGTTTTAAAAAGTATTCTGATATTTCCAAACCAGCTCTAACAATGCAAATGCTGTTTTGTGTTTGCTAAAGTACCCCTGAGTTTGCAAAATTTTAGGTAATTGTAGAATATCTCATCTGTTTGTACTCATTTTTTTCTGTTTGGCAACATTTCTCAGAGTTTGCGAACTTATTTCAAAGGATTCATGATACTGCATGTCTTCTGCCCTTTATTGTAATATATTTGTTACTGCATTTGACCTCAAAACCAATTCATCTTATGTTAAGAAGTTTTTTATTTCACTCTTTGTGTGGAGCAGAAGGCTGATTCAACCCATCTCAGTTGGAAACTGATGATTGAAGTATTATTGCATGTTTATCTGATTGAGCTGAGAGTTTAACTGTGCAAAAGTCTTTCATCCTGCTGGTGTAAAAGTTTTAAATTTTAGTGAGGCTGTGCTCATTTATTGAGAGTTTCTCTATGACTGGCTTGAACACCTGTGATTACAAGACATTGGAAGACATCTAAAAATATCAGTAGTCCTGCATACCTGATATATATATATATATATATATATATATATATGTGTGTGTGTGTGTGTGTGTGTGTGTGTGTACATTGCATTTTCTCTATCTTAGTGCCATTTAAAAGTTCAGTAAGACATTTATTGATTTGGTTGAATATTGCACTATTTTTCAACCCCCACTGTTTGTTACTGTACTGCTGTTAGGTCTTTTTAGCAGTATTCTGATATTTCCTTACCTGATCTGATACTGCAAAATCTGTTCTCAGGTTGTCAAAGTTCTTTTGAGTTTACTAAAATATATCCTAGTTTTGCAAAGGTTTTCTGTGTTTGTAGAAATGTTCCCACATTTGAACAAATTTATTGCTCTATTTGGGAACATTTCTCAGGGTTTGTGAACTTATTTCCAAGGTTTAATGAGACTGCAGTAGTTCTGTCTTATGTTGTAAAGTATTTATTACTGCATTTGAGCTCAAAACCAATTTTAGTCAATTAAGAGGGTTTTATTCTCCACTCTTATGGGAGCAGATGCCTAATTCAACCCATCCAAGTTGTGAACTGTTAGAGGAAGACTTATTGTGCATTTATCCGATTGGCCTAAGGACTTAAATATGAAAAAAGTCTTTCATGCTGCTGGTATTAAAGCCTTACATTTTGTGAGACTATGCTCTTTTAGTCAGACCTTCTATGTGTTGGCTTAGACACCTGAAAATATGTCTATGTTTTGCAAAGTGTTTCTGTGTTTGTAGAAGGTCTCCTACTTTTGCACGCATTTTTCTGCATTTGGGAACATTTCTCATGGTTTTTTAACTTATTCCTAAGTATTCCTGATAAAGCTGGAGTTCTGCCTTTTTTGTAAACTATATCCTACTGCACTTGAGCTCAAAACCAGTTCATTTTAGATTAACAGAGTTTTATTCTGCAATCTGGTGGGAGTAGAGGGCTTATTCTACCCGTCCAAGTTGGGAACTTCTTGTGCAAGACTTGCATGTTTATATGATTGGCCTGAGGACTTAACTGTGTAAATTCTTTCATCCTACTGGTATAAAAGCCTTGCATTTTTGTGAGACTGATATCATTTGTTAAGAGCTTCTCTATGCCTGGCTTAGAGAAATTTGACTACAAGACCATGAATTCTCATCCAAAATCATTTGTGGAGCTAGAAAGCTGATATTAGTATTTTTAATATGGTCTCTTTCAGTGCTGCTTAACAGTTCAGTGCTGCATTTCTTGATGTTGTTGAATTGATCACCTTTTTTCAGCCTGCATTTGTTAAATAAATGCTTTCTGTTTGTAACTGTACTGCTAAGGTCATTTTAACAGTATACTGATATTTGCTGACCTCCTTTGATACTGCAAAAGGGGTTCTGATTTTGCCAAAGTTCCAATGAGTATGCCAAAATATCTTAATGTTTTGCAAAGTTTTTCTGTTTCTGTAGATGTTCTCCTACATTTGCACACATTTTTTATATTTTGGAGCATTTCTCAGAAATCTGGAATTTAACTGCAAGGGTTCCTAATATTGCAGAAGTTCTGTCTTTTTTGTAATGCATATGCTACTGAACTTGTACTCAAAATCAGTTCAGTTACATTAATAGAGTTGTATTCTGCACTATGGTGAGATCAGAGGGCTGATTCCACCCACCTAAGTTGGTAACTACTGTTGTTGGCTTTATTGTGTGTTTATGATTGACCTGATGGCTTAACTATGTAAAAGTGTTTCATACTGCTGGTATAAAAACCTTATGTTTTAATGAAACTGTCCTCTGTTATTCAATGCTTCTCTGTGCCTGGCTGGGAGACCTATGATTACAAGACCTTGGATATCATGTAAAATCATCAGATGACCTACAAACCTGAAAGATGGATTTTTGTTTGCACTTGCTCTAACTGACTCAGGGCAATTTAACAACTCAGTGCTGAATTCATTGATTTTATTGAATTTATCACTGTTTTTAGGGTGCACTTGTTATATGAATGCTGTCTGTAACTGTACTGCTTTTAGGTAATTTTTAACAATATTCTGATAGTTCCCTGACTCTTTTGATACAGAAAAACCTGTTTTGCTTTTGCCAAAGTTCGTCTCATCAGTTTGCCAAAATATTTCTAAGTTTGCAAGATTTTAATGTGTTTGTCGAAGTTCTTATACTTTTTCACACTTTGTTTCTGTATTTGGAACATTTCTCAGGGGTTTTGAAAATATTTATAAGAATTCCTTAAACTGAAGGAGTTTTGCCTTTTTTTTTGTAAACTATTTACTGCTGCATTTCAGCTCAAAACCAGGTCATTATACATTGAGAGTTTTATTGTGCACTCCGGTGGGAGTAAAAGACTGATTAAATGCATCCAAATTTGGAACTGCTGGCCAGAGGCTTATTGCTTTATCAAATTGGCATGAGGGCTTAGCATTGTATAGGCCTTTCTTCTTGCTTGTATGAAGGCTTTATATTTTTCTGAGACTCTGCTCATTTAGTCAGAGCTTCACTGTTCCTGGCTTGAACACCTATGACTAGAAGACATTAGATTGCACCTAAAACCATCTGTGGACTCAAAAACTTACATAAGAAGGATTTTTTGCACTTGTTCTAATTCCCTCAGTGCTATTTAACAGCTCTGTCTTGCATGCATGTGTTTGAATTTATCACTGTTTCCAGCCCCCAGTTAAAAAAATGCCATATATTTGTTACTGCAGTGTTCTTAGGCAATTTTTTACAGTATTTTGATATTTCTTGATGTTATCTGATACTGTAAAAGCTGTTATGAATTTGCCAAAATACTTCTAAAGTTTGAAAAGTTTTTTTTTTCCTGTAGAAGTTATCCTATATTTGTGCATGTTTTTCTGTATTTGGGAATATTTTTCAGGGTTTTATCAACTTATTTCCAACCGTTCCTGATACTGCAGGAGGTCTGCTTTTTTGTAAAACATTTGCCACTGTACTTGAGCTCAAAACCAGTTTATTTTACATTAAGCACATTTTATTCTGTGTTCTGGGGAGAGCAGAGGGCTGAATCAACCCACCCAAGTTGAAAACTGCTGGTGGAGTGCTTATTGTGTATTTACCTGATTAGCCTGAGGGCTTAACAATGTAAACATATTTCATCCTGCTGGAATACAATACATACATTTTCTGCAACTGTGCTTATTTATTCAGAGCTTCCCTGTGCCTGGCTTAGATACCTGTGACAATAAGACCATGGATTGCATCTGAAATCATCCATGAACCTACAAAGCTGATGTAAGTATTTTTTTTTTATTTTTGCTTATTTATTTTTTATTTTATTTTATTTTTATTTTTGCACTGGCTATTTCTCCGTCCTATATAGAAGTTCTGTGCTGCATGTATTGATTTTGTTGAATTTATCACTGTTTTCAGGATGCACTTATGAATGCCATGTATTTGTTACTGTACTGCTCGTAGGTCATGTTAACACTATTCTGATATTTTCTTACATCTTCTGATACTGCAAAAGCTGTATTTAGTTTCCCAAAATATTGTCTGTTTATCTTATTGGTCTAAATGCTTAACTGTGTAAAATTATTTCAACCTGCTTGTATAAAAGCCTTAAATTTTTATGAGACTGTGCTCATTTAGTCAGAACTTTCCTGGGATTGGGCTAGACAATTTTGACTTCAAGACCATGGATTGCATCTGTAAGCATCTGTGAACCTATAAAACTGATGTCATTTTTTTGGCACTGCTCTATCTCAGTGCTATTTGGCAGTTCTTTGCCGCATTTATTAAATTTGTTGAATTTATCACTGTTTTTTAGAGTGCACTTGTTAAATGAATTATGTACTCTTCTTAGGTCATTTTAACACTATTCTGATAGTTCCTAGCCTCCTGTGATACTACAAAAGCTGTTTTGTTTTTGCCAAAGTTCTCTGACTTTGCACAATAGTTCTAGGTTTTGCAAAGTTTTTCTGTGTTTGTAGAAGTTCTCCTACTTTTTTCACATATTTTTCTCTACTTGGGGATAGTTTTCAAAGTTTTTGAACTTTGTTAAAGGATATCTGATATTGCAGGAGTTCTGCTTTTTTCTGATAAAGCATTTGTTACTGCACGTGGACTCAAAAACAGTTCATTTTACTTTGAGAGTTTTATTCTGCACACCATTCTGAGTAGAGGACTGATTCAACCCAACTGAGTTGGGAACTGCTGGTGGACGGTTTAATGTGAGTTTATCAGATTGGCCTGAGGGCTTAAAAGTATAAAAGCCTTTCATCCTGCAGGCATAAAGCCCTTACCTTTTTTGAGACTGTGCCCATTTCTTTAGAGCTTCCTTGTGCTTGGCTTAAACACCTGTGACTACAAAACCTTGGACTGCATCTGAAAGCATATGTGAACTTACAAAGCTAAAATACTTTTTTTTGCATTCATTCTTTCTCATGCTATTTAGCAGATCTGTGCTGCATTTATTGATTTTGTTGAAGTTATCACTGTTTTTAAGGCTGCACTTGTTAAATTAATGCAATCTGTTTGTTACTGTAGTGCTCTTATGTAAGCTTTAACATTATTCTTTCATTTCCTAACCTCCTCTGATACCACAAAAGCTGTTTTGAGTTTGCCAAAGTTCTCATGAATGTGAAAATATTCCTAAGATTTGCAGAGTTTTTCAGTGTTTGTAGAAGTTTTCTTACTTTTGCACGCATTTTTTTCTGAAATTGAAAACATATCTCATGTTTTTAACTTATTTCCAAGGATTCCTGGCACTGCAGGAGTTCTGCCTTTTTTTTTTTTGTGAAACATTTCCAACTGCACTTGAGCTCAAAACCAATTCATTTTACATTAACAAAGTTTTATTCTGCACTCTGGTGTGAGCAGAGGGCTGCTTCAACCCACCCATGTTGGCAACTGCAGATGGAGGGTTTATTCTATGTTTCTGATTGGCCTGATGATTTTATGGAGTGCATTATGGAACATTTCTCAGGGTTTGTTAACTTATTTCCTGGGATTCCTGATACTGTAGTAGTTCTTGCTTGTGCTGTAAAACATTTGTTACTCCACTTCAGCCCCAAACCAGCTTTTGTACATAAAGAGGGTTTTATTCTGCACTCTGTTGGGAGCAGAGGGCTGACTCAACACACGTCAGCTGGTAAGTGTTTGTTGAAGGCTTATTGTGTGTTTATATGATTGGCCTGAGGCTTAGCTGTGTAAAATTATTCCATTATGCCGGTTTAAAAGCCTTACATTTTTTTCTGAAACTGTGTTCATTTACTGAGTACTTCTCTATGCCTGGCTTAGAGAAATTTGACCAGAAGGCCATGGACTGCATCCAAAGCCATCTGTGGACTTATAAAGTAGATATAAGTATTTTTGTATGCACATGCTCTATCTCAATGCCTTTTGCCAGTTCTTTGCTGCAATTGTTGAATGTATCTCTGTTTATCAGCTCAAACTTGTTAAATAAATGTCATTTGTTTGTTACTGTACTGCGTAGGTCATTTTAAGAGTTTTCTGATATTTTCTGACCTCCTCTGATATTGCGAAAGTTCTGAGTTTGCCAAAATATCTCTAAGTTTTGCAAAGTTTTTCTGTCTCTGTAGAAGTTACATAATTACAAGGATTCCTAATACTGCAGGAGTTCTGCTTTTTTTTGTAAAACCAGGTCATTATACATTGAGAGATTTATTCTGCACTCTGGTGGGAGTAGAGGGCTGATTAAACCCACACAAACTGGGAACTGCTGGTGGAAGGCTTATTGTTTTCATATCAGATTGGCCTGAGGACGTAACAGTGTATAGGCCTTTCTTCTTGCTTGTTTGAAGGCCTTACGTTTTTCTGAGACTGTGCTTATTTATTCAGAGCTTCACTGTGCCTGGCTTGAACACATGTGACTAGAAGAGCTTAGATTGCATCTGAAACCATCAATGGACTCAAAGCTGATATAAGTACAGTATGTCTTTTTCGTTTGTTCTAGCACAGGGCTACTTACAAATTATGTGATGCATTTATTGATTTGGTTTAATTTGTCACTGTTTTTCGACCTCCACTTATTAATGAAATGCAATCTGTTTGTTACCGTACTGCTTTTTGGTCATTTTAGCAGTATTCTGATTTTCCTTACCTCCTCTGATACTGCAAAATATGTGCTGAGTTTAGCAAAATGTACCTTAGTTTTGCCAAAGTTTTCTGTGTTTTAGAAGTTCTCCAACATTTGAACATATTCTTGCTGTATTTGGGAACATTTCCTAGGGTTTGTGAACTTATTTTCAAGGCTTAGTGATACTGCCATAGTTCTGCCTTTTGTTGTAAACAATGTATTACTGCACTTGAGCTCAAAACCATTTTTTCCATTAAGAGGGTTTTATTCTGCACTCTGATGGGAGCAGACAGCTGAATCAACCTATCCAAGTTGGGAACTGCCAGTGAAAGGTTGATTGTATGTTTATCTGATTGGTCTAAGGGCTTAAATGTGTAAAAGTCTTTCATCCTGCTGGTGTTAAACCCTTACATTTTAGTGAAACTGTGTTCTGTGCTCATTTATTCAGAGCTTTCCTGTGCATGGCTAGACACCTTTGACTTAAAGACCTTGCAATGCATCTCTAAGCATCTGTGAACCTACAAATCTGAAATTGGTATTTTTTCTTGCTCTTTTTCAATGCTATTTAGCAGTTCTGTGCTGTATTTCTTAATTTGGTTGAATTTATCACTATTTTCCTCCCTGCACTTGTTAAATCAATGCCATCTTCTTGTCACTGTACTGCTTTGCTTGTCTTAACAGTATTCTGTTATTTCCTGACCTCCTCTGATACTTCAAAACTAGTTCTGAGTTTTCCAAAGTTCTACTGAGTATACAAAGATATTTCCAAGTTTTGCAAAGATTTTCTGTTTTTGTAGAAGTTCTTTTATATGTGTACACATTTTTTATATTTGGGAGCATTTCTCGGGGGGTTGAACTTAGTTACAAGGATTCCTAATACTGCAGCAGTTCTGCCTTTTTTGTAATGCATGTTCTACTGCACATGAACTCAAAACCAGCTCATTTTACATTAATAGAGTTTTATTCTGCACTCTGGTGGGAGCAGAGATCTAATTCAACCCACCCAAGTGTTGAACAGCTGGTGGAGGGTTAATTGTGTTTTTCTGATTCACCTGATTGCTGAACTCTGTAAAAGTCTTTCATCCTGCTGGTATAAAATCCTGGCATTGTAATGAGATGGCTCATTTATTCAGAGCTTCTGTGTGCCTGGCTTGGACACCTGTGATTACAAGAGATCGGATATCATCTAAAACCATCAGAGGACCTACAAACCTGGTAAACTTTTTTTTGTTACTTTTTAACCATTCTGTGCTTCCTTTTTTTGATTTGTTTGAATGTGTCACTGGGTTTCATTGTCCACTTATTAAAAAAGCAGCATTGGTTTGTTACTGTACTGTTCTTACATTGTTTTAACAAGTTGATATTTCCAAACCACCTTTAACACTCCAAAAGCTGTTTTGTGTTTGCCAAACAACTCCTGAGTTTGCGAAGCTTTAGGTGTTTGTAGAATATCTCCTATATTTGTGCTTATTTTTCTCTGTTTGGCAACATTTCTCAGAGTTTGTGAACTTATTTATATATTTATTTATTGACATTTCTTAACTGGGTTAGTCCAGCTGAGACAATGGCCCATTTTCAGTGGAGACCCGAGGAGAAAAGCTCCAGAACTGATATCAACGGTTACAAAAAATAAAAATGAAAATAAAAATAAAATCAACAGATAGTAACACAGAAGTCATACATATTGACATGGTTATTGCTCTACTAACAAGAGGAGGTCAAGAAATGACATACATAACATGATTCTAGCAGTGTTAGCAAATCAGCAAAGATTCATATCAACATAAAAGCAGTCAGAAATAATAAAAAAAAAAATAGCCTGTAGACTACAACAGATGTTACTATATATTTTTTACGAAGTGATGAGATAAGAGAAAAAAGTAGGGAAGTAGCAGGAGGAGAGTGGTTAAGTAGATGTCAGGGAGAAAGATCATGTGGGTATTTGACATGGGCAGGACCACATCTTTAGTAGGTGGAGTTTTAGTTCTTGTTTCAACAAGTAAATTTGAGATACACTTCTTATATTGACGGGAAGTGAGTTTCAAGCATAGGCAACCGAGTATTTATACAGGGACTTTCCAATATTTGCACTGGGCTTGTATATGTTGAGGAGGATTCCTGATACTGCAGGTGTTCTGTCTTTTATTGTAATACATGTGTTACTGCACTTAAGCTCAAAACCAATTTGTTTTATGTTAAGAGATTTTTATTTCACTCTCTGGGTAGAGCAGAGGGCTGGTTCAACCTATCTAAGTTGGAAACTCCTGGCAGAAATCTTATTGCATGTTTATCGTATTGGACTGAGAGCATAACTGTGCAAAAGTTTTTCATCCTGCTGGTGTAAAAGCTTTTCATTTTAGTGAGACTGTGCTCATTTATTGAGAGCTTTTCTGTGATTGGCTTGGACATCTGTGATTACAAGACCTTGGAAGGCATCTACAGCAGAAACTATCAGTGGGCCTATGAACATGATCTAAATATCTAAATATATATATATATATATATATATATATATATATATATATATATATATATATTGCATTTGCTTTCTCTCAGTGCTTTTTAAGAGTTCTGTGACACATTTTTTGATTTGGTTGAATGTAGAACTGTTTTTTAACCTTCTCTTATACATGAAATGCCATCTCTTTGTTACCGTACTGCTGTTACATCATTTTAACAGTATTCTGATATTTCCTTACTTCCTCTGATGCCACAAAATCTGTTCTTAATTTGCCAAAGTTCTTTTGAATTTACCAAAATATATCTTAGTTTTGCAAAGATTTTCTGTGTTTGTAGAAGTTTTCCTATATTTGAGCAATTCTTTTGCTGCATTTGGGAACATTTCTCAGGGATTGTGAACTTATTTCCAAGGCTTAATGAGACTGCAGTAGTTTTGCCTTATGATGTAAAGCATTACTTACCACACTGGAGCTCAAAACCTTTTTTCCTGTAAGAGGGTTTTTTTCTGCAATCTGGTGGGAGCAGAGGGCTTTTTCAACCCATTCAAGTTGGGAATTGTTAGAGAAAGACTTATTGTATGTTTATCTCATTGCTTAAGGGCTTGAATGTATAAAAGTCTTTCATACTGCTGGTATTAAAGCCTTACATTTTTGTGAGACTGTTCTCACTTAGTCAGAGCTTCTCTGTGCCTGGCTTAGACAGTTGTGACAAAAGACCTTGCAATGCATCAGAACACATCTGTGAACCTACTAAGCTGAAATAAGTTTTTTTTTTTTTACTTGCTCTTTCTCAGTGCTATTTAGTTGTTATGTGCTGCATTTATTTGTTGAATGTATCACTCTTTTTCAGGCTTCTATTGTTAAATGAAATCCATCTGTTTGTTACTGTTGTGCTTTTTGGTCATTTTAATGGTGTTTTCTTATTTTCTATCTTTCTCTGATAGCAAATGCTGTTTTTAGTATACCAAAGTTCTCATGAGTTTCAAAATATTTCTACATTTTGCAAAGTATTTCTGTGTTTGTAGAAGTTCTCCTATGTTTCCACAAAATTTTCTGCATTTTGAAACATTTCTATTGTTTTTTGAACTTATTCTGAAGGATTCCTGATATTTCTGGAGTTTTGCCTTTTTTGGTAAAATACATCCCACTGCACTTGAGGTGAAAACCAGTTCATTTTACATCAGTGGAGTTTTATTTTGAAATCTGGTGGGAGTAGAGGGCTTATTTCACCCACATGAGCTGTGAACTTCTGGTGCAACACTTATTGTGTGTTTATAGGTAGGTACTAGGCTATCGGCCCAAGGGCCTAAGTAAGCCTAGCCAACAAGGTTCCCTGGCTTACGCCACCCAAGAAAGTACATTTCCTGTGCCCCTGTTGAGCAGAGACATAGAAGTGATCCCTGGGGTGTATTTCCTATTTCCCATCCATTCATCAAGATTTTTCTTGAAGAGTGCTAATGAGGAATTTTGCTTGACATAGATGGGTAGCTTGTTCCAGAGTATAGGAAGTCTCTGGGACAGGAATCGATCACTCCAGCATGTCCTGTTTCTTGTGGTGACAAGGTTTAGGTCCCTAGAGCATGTAGCTCTGAGGGATTGGGATTTCTTTAGGTGTACCATGTCCAACAGCTCTGGGTTTAACATAGCTTTATATGTTAGGCAGAGATCTCCTTGGAGTAGGCGATATTCTATAGAGTAAAGCTGGAGTTTTTTGAGATGGTCAGTGTAGGGCATCTGTTTGAGGCTAGTAATCCTCTTTGTGAGGTACGTCTGTGGCCTTTCCAGCTGCTGCATATGTCTTGTGAGGTACATTCCAAAAGGGGCATTGTACTTTATAATGGGTCTAATGAGTGCTGAGTATAGGGGAACAATGACCTCTTTTTTCCTGGATGAGAACCCTTTTGTGATGAGGTATGACACATAGAATGATTTCCTGACTACTGTATTGATGTGATTATCAAAGGAGAGACTATTGTCCACCTGGGTCCCAAGGTCTCATCACACATTCTGTGTTAAGTAGACTGCCGTTTATATAGTAGTTCATGGGTACAAAGTTTTTACCAAAGGGGATGATAATGCACTTTTCGACATTGAGTTTGAGGCCATGCCTCTGACACCAGGCATCTGTCTCAGTGAGGCCCTTCTCTAGGATGTCCACATCATTTGGGGACTCTACTATGGCTCCTAATTTGCACTCATCTGTGAACTTCGTTAGCCAGAGGCCTTCTGTGTTAGCCAGTACTTCAGAGAAGTAGATACCAAACAGGAGAGGTCCCAGGACTGAACCCTGTGGTACTCCACTTATCACTGGTTTGAAGTCAGATTTAGAGTCTGCAACTTTTACAGTATGGGTTCTGTCAGTGAGCCAGTTGGCAACCCATCTTGTGATGTAGGGATTTATACCTAGTTTAGTGAGTTTAGCTATAATTCCAGAATGGGAGATGGTGTTGAAAGCATTGGGGAGGTCAAGATAGGCTGTGTGAACCACCTTACCCTCATCTACGGCTTTGGTGACTGCCTCAAAGAAGTCGATCAGGTTCAGAAGACATGATCTGCCTTTCACAAACCTAAACTGGCTGGGGTCCAGAGTTTGAAGATTACCAGTGTCTTTGTTTATGAGTTCCATGGTGATACGTTCCATGGCCTTGCAGATCAGGCTCATCAGTCTAATAGGACGATAGTTATAAAGAAAATAGTCTCTCCACACCATCAAGCCAAATAAAATTTATTAAAAAAAACGACAAAGCTTTCAAATATAAAAAACATCCTTCCTCAGTGTCTTACACACAAAAAAAGTTAAAACCAACATTTATACTGATAACACATGACACAGCCATTAATTGATTAAGGTGAACACCCAGTTCTTAAAGATACAGAAACAATGATAAGAGGAATAAGAAGTATATACATATCTTCTTCTCATTTTTTCTAATTTTCCTTTGTTTATTTTTTAAGATAGGTTTTAGTGTGTAACTTGTTTATTTAAGCCTTGGTCTTTATCTGCTTCAAGCCTCACTATCCATTCATATTCTTTCATGTCCACATTATTAACATGGTCTCCACGTCTAATACCTGGGTATACAATAGATATGACCCTGAAGTCAAATTCATGAGCAATGCCCATTGCAGAAATGTGGCAAGCCAGTGAGTTAGTTGGTATATTCCTACAAATATCCGATCTATGCTCAATAATTCTATCCCTCAGGTGCCTGACTGATTTTCCCACATAAAATCCTGAAAATTTCTTACATGTGGCAAGATATATGATACTAGTGGTATTACACGTTGCTGTACAGTGAAAAATGAATCTCCTGCCACGCATAGGATGTATAAATTCTGGGCACTGATTAATACTCATACAACATAAACAACTGTAACATGGAAAAGTGCCTTTTTTCTTAAACTCAATTCCTTGAGTATTATTCAAAGAAAAATCTTTGTAACATAAAAGTTGTTTCAAATTATTACAATTATGATAGACAAACATAAGTTGTTCTGGGAGCCATTTCTCATGACTGGGTATAGATTTCAGGACAAACCAATTTTTTCTTATAACATTCTCAATTGTTCTGCTGCTGGTGGAAGGCTTATGCTGTGTTTATCACATTGGCCTGAGGGATTAACAATGTAAAGGTCTTTCATCCTGCTGGTATAAAAGCCTTACATTTATGTGAGACTGTCTTCATGTATTCAGAGGTTCTCTGTGCCTGGCTTAGACATCTGTGATTATAAGACCTTGGATTGTATCTAAAACCATCAGGGCACCTATCAACCTGATTGACTTTGTTTGCACTTGTTCTGATTATCTCAGAGAAGTTTAAAAGTTCTGTGGTACGTTTATTAATTTGGTTGAATATATCACTGTTATCAGCCTCCACTTGTTAAAGAAATGCCATCTGTTTGTTAATATACTGCTCGTATATTATGTTAACAATATTTTGGTATTTTGTTACCTCCTCTGAAACTGCAAAAGCTAGTCTGACATTACCAAAGTTCTCCTGAGTTTGCCAAAATATTTTTAAGTTTTGGTAAGTTTTACTGTCTTTGCATAAAGTCTCCTATGTTTTTACATACTTTTCTGTATTTTGGATCCTTTCTCAGAGTTTGTGAACTTATTTTCAAGGGTTCCTGGTACTGTAGTAGTGCTGTCTTATGTTGTAAAGAATCTGTTACTGCACTTGGGCTAAAAAACAGTTTATTTTACATTAGGGGGGGATTTGTTCAGCACAGTGGTGAGAGCAGAGGGTGGATTGAAGCGATGTGAGGTAGAAACTGCAGGTGGAAGGCTTTTTGTTTGCTTATATGATTGACCTGAGGGCTTAACTGTGTAAAACGCTTTCACCCTGCTGGTGTAAAAGCCTTGCATTTTTCTGAGACTGTGCTCATTTATTCAGAACTTCCATGTGCCTGACTTAGATACCTATGACTACAAGACCTCGGAATGCATCTAAAAGCATCTGTGATCCTAAAATAGTGGAACAAGTATTGTTTTTTTTGTGCTTCCTTTTCCCAGTGCTATTTAATAGTGCTGTTATTCATCTATTGATTTTATTGAATTTATCAATGTTTTTTCAGGCTGCAGTTGTTAAATGAATGTCAGTTGTTTGTTACTTTAGTGCTTTAAGGTCATTTTATTAATGTTCCCTTACTTCCTAGCCTCCTCTGATAGTGCAAAAGCTGATTTGAGTTAGTCAACATTCTGAGTTTGAAAATATTTCTAAGTTTTGAAAAGTTATTCTGTGTTTGTAGCTGTTTTCATACTTTTACACACATTTTCCTGCATTTGGGGACATTTCTCATGGTTTTTGAACTTATTCAAAATTAGTTATGATACTGCAGGAGTTCTGCCTTGTCGGTTAAACATATCCTACTGCACTTGAGCTCAAAACCAGTTAATTTTACATTAACAGAGATTTATTCTGCCATCTTCTGGGAGTAGAGGTCTTATTCCACCCATCTGAGTTGGGAACCTCTGATGCAAGACTTATTGTGATAGGCCTGATGGCTTAACTGTGTACATTCTTTTATCCTGCTGGTTTAAAGCCCAACATTTGTCTGAGATTATGCTCTTTTATTGAGAACTTCTCTTTACCTGGCTTAGAGAAGTTTTACTACAAGGCCATGAATTGCTTCCAAACCCAGTTGTGTGTGTGTGTGTGTGTGTGTGTGTGTGTGTGTGTGTGTGTGTGTGTGTGTGTGTGTGTCTGTGTCTGTGTGTGTGTTCTATCTAGGTGCACCTCAAAAGTCCTGGGCTGCATGTCTTGATTAGGTTGACTTTATTACAGTTTTGCAGCCTGAACTTGCTAAATAAATGTCATCTGTTTGTTACTGTACTGCTTAGGTCATTTACAAGTATTCTGATGTTTTCTGACCTCCTCTGATACTGCAAAAGCAGCTCTGATTTTGCCAAAGTTCTACTGAGTATGCCAAGATATTTCTAAGTTTTGCAAAGTGTTTCTGTTTCTCTAGAAGTTATCCTATATTTGTACACATTTGTTTTTATATTTTCAAGCATTTCTTGGGGGCTTTGAACTTAATTACTAGGATTTCTTATACTGCAATAGTTCTCCATTTTTTTGTTAAGCCCTTGCTACAGCACTTGTGCTCAAAAGCAGTTCATTTACATTAGTAGAGTTGTATTCTGCACTACGGTGGGAGCAGAGGGCTGATTTAACCCAACCCAAGTTGGTAACTGCTGCTGGTGGCTTTATTGTGTGTTTCTGATTAGCCTTATGGCTTAGCTGTGTAAAAGTCTTTCATCCTGGTAGTGTAAAAACCTTATGTTTTAATAACACTGTGCTCAAGAGATTCAGAGGTTGGCTTGACACCTGTATTTACAAGACCTTCAATATCATCTAAAACCATCAGAGGATCTACAAATTTGATAGATTTGTTTTTCACTTGCTCTAACTATCTCGGGGCTATTCAGCAATTCAGTATTGAATTCATTGATTTTGTTGAATGTATCACTGTTTTAGGGAGCATTTGTAAAATGAATGCTGTCTGATTTGTTACTGTACCACTTTATCTCATCTTAACAAAATTCTGATAGTTGATTAGTTCTTCTGACTGTAAAAAAGCTGTTTTGTTTTTGCCAAAGTTCTCATGAGTTTGTCAAAATATTTCTAAGCTTACAAAGTTTTTCTGTGTTTGTCAAAGTTCTCATACTTTTGCACATTTCTGTTGTATTTGGGAACAGTTCTTAGGAGTTTTGAAAATATTTCTAAGGTTTCTTATACTGCTTTTTTTTGGAACCACTTAGTACTGCACTTCAGCTGGAAACCAGGTCATTGTACATTAAGACAGTTTTATTCTGCACCCTGGTGGGAGTAGAGGGCTGACTAAACCCACCCAAATTGGGAACTGCTGGCAGAAGCCTTATTGTTTTCTTGCCAATGGGTCTGAGGTCTTAACAGTGTATAAGCAGATCCTGCATGTATGAAGACCTTACATTTTTCTGAGATTCTGCTCATTTATTCAGATTTTCACTGTACCTGTCTTGAACACCTGTGACTAGCTGTTAAGTTATTTGTACAGTATTCTGATATTTCATGATGTCATCTGATGCTGTAAAATCATCATCATCATCATCAGCCCCCCTTTTTTTCCATTTTTTCTACATGAGGTTGAGGTATCATGTTAACTGTCACCAACTCTCTTGATTCAGTGCCACACTCCTGCCTTCTTCACCACTCATGCCTGACTGTTGCAGATCTTCTTTAACACAATCCATCCACCTCTTTGCTGGACATCCTCTCTTCCTCTTACTTGTTTCCTGTCGGTACCAATTCTTCCTCACCATATTGTTTTCTGCTTTTCTGCATGTGTCCAAACCACCATAATCTGTTCTCTTTGATCTTTTCTGTAATTGGAGTTATTTAGGTTCTGGTATTATGCCCTCATTTCTTCTTCTGCCCCACAGTATGCTTCCTACCACCCTTCTTAGGCACTTCACTTCCATCACCTCTAGCTTCTTCAACTGTTCTGCCTTTACTGTACCATACAGCAGTACTGGTCGCACCACTGTCTTGTACACCTTACTTTCCAGCTTCTTACACCTGACACTCTATGCCAGTTGGCTGCAGCCCCTCTGATTCTAGCTTTGACCTCTTTATTCAGGCTTCCCTTCTCCTCATCCTCCCCTCCCAGATACCTGAAGCTGTTTACCTGTTCCACTATCTTCTCTTCTATCTCTATTCTCAGATTCTTCTGATTTCCCCAATTTGCAGCCATTACCACCATCTTATCTGTGCTTAGTTTCATCCTGTGTGCCTTCAGTTTTGCATTCCATTCTCTTATACTTTGTTGAAGTTCTTGCTCAGAGTCTGCCTGTAATACCACATCATCTGCATACAGCAACTTTGTTGATCTGTCCACTCCAACCTGTTTGCTAATGTAGTCCATCACTGGTATGAACAGCAGTGGGCTCAGAGCTGAAGCCTGGTGTACACCCATTCCCACTGGGAACCCCTCTGTGAGGCTGAACACTGTTCGTACTTAGTTTCATAGTTTCATAGTTTAGTATTAGGCTATCTGCCATGAGGCATTTGCAAGCCTAGCCCTAGAGATGTGGCTTTCGCCACCCCATGTAGTGGTACAAAGGTGTATAGACTAAATTTAGAGTACTGTGCCTTTGTCTAGTAGTGACACATTGAAGACCCCCTTACTTATTAAAATTAGTTTACTGTGCCTCTGTTAAGTAGCGATACAGGGGTGATCCCCGGGGTAAACCTACAATCTCCCATCCACTCGTCAAGATTTCTCTTGAAGAGAGACAGTGAGGGGCTCTGCCTAACATGGACTGGGATTTTGTTCCAGAGTATGGGAAGCCTCTGAGTTATGAATTTTTCTCTCCAGCATGTTCTATTCACATTTGTACTGAGGTTTAAATCTTTGGCTCTCGTGGTTCTTATGGATTTTGATTTTTTGAGGTGGAACATGTCCATCAATTCCTGGTTGGACATGGCCTTGTATGTCAGGCACAGATCACCTCTGAGCAGGCGGTATGCTACTGAATAGAGCTGGAGTTTCTTTAGCCTGGCAGCATATGACATATGTTGGAAACCCTTGATCGTCTTGGTGAGGTACTTCTGGGGTCTCTCCAGCTGTTGTAAGTGCCGGGTGAGGTACATACCAAATGGGGCATTGTACTCAATCATGCGCCTGATAAGGTACGAGTACAGGGGCACAATGACCTCCTTTGATTTGGATGTGAACCCCTTCATGATAAGGTGGGCAAGGTAAAAATTCTTTCTAACCACATTGGCAACGTGGGTGTCAAATGAGAGGTCACTATCAACTTGGGTCTCCTGGTCTCTGATTACTTTTTCGGTACTTAGTGGCTTACTGTCTGTGTGTTAATTTGTGGGTATTTTGTTTTTCCCAAAGGGGATGACTATACATTTCTTGGCATTCAGTTTAAGGCCGTGATTCCGGCACCAGTTGTCCGTTTCGGTGAGGCCTTTCTGTAGGATGTATGTGTCAGTTGGTGTAACGACTATGGCGCCTAGTTTGCAGTCATCTGCGAACTTTGTCAGCCACAATCCTCCCATGTTTGCTTTCACATCTGAGAAGTAAATGCCAAACAAGAGGGGTCCCAGGACAGAGCCCTGTGGGACACCACTTGTGACTGGCTTTGAGTCTGACATGGCTCCTGCAATCTTGACTTTATGGGTTCTGTTCTTTAGCCAGTTTGCAACCCATCTTGTGACATATGGATTTACTTTTAAGCTGTTTAACTTTTCTATGATCCCCGAGTGGGGTATTGTGTCGAAGGCTTTAGCCAAGTCCAGGTAGGCTGTATGGACTGCCTTGCCCTCATCAATGGCTCTTGTGACTGTTTTGAAAAAGTCAACCAGGTTCAAAAGGCAGGATCTGCCTTTTACAAAGCCGAACTGGGTGGGATCAAGTGTCTGTAGGTCCCCAATGTCGTTGTTTATGAGTTCCATAATAATTCTTTCCATAGCTTTGCAAACCAGGCTGGTCAAGCTTATGGGGCGGTAGTTCCCAGGGTCTGTAGCGGAGCCTCCCTTGTGGCGTGGTACCACTGTTGCTGTACTCCAGTGTTCAGGTACATATCCTGTAGTAAGGCTAATGTTAAATAACATTTTTATATGCGGGTTTAGCTCCTCTTGGAGTTCACGTATCACGTAGCTGGGGATACCATCAGGTCCCATAGATCCTGTGTTTATTGCTTTGTTGAGGGCGGTTCTCACCTGGACATCAGAGATGACAGGGAGGTTACATTCAGCTGGGATGAATATTTCTTCTTTTGGAGGTGATGGAGGGGAGAAATTTGCACTGAACCTGTCTGCCAGAATGTTGGCAATATCTGTGGGTTCGGTAAATTTTTTGTCGTTGTGTACTAACTCTGAGCATATCTGAGTGTTTCCGCCCAGGTTTCTAACCTAACTGAAGAATGCCTTGTGGTTATCTTTAGTGTCCTTGGCGATTTTTCTCTCAAAGTTGGCCTTGGATATTTTTATGAGAGAACGTAGCTTTCTACTAGTGCTGATCAGAGATGCCTTCCCTTTATGGGTTTTTGCTCTGTCTTGCATTAGCTTCCTTCTTTTGTTATACAATTTGTTTATGGCTGGGGTCCACCAGACAGGATGCTTTCCTTTGGTGGAGAGGGTCTTGGTTTTATTTGGGATGTCATGATCCATGCATTCTTGGAGATGTCCATAGAAAGCATTTGTGTAGGATTCAGCATTGTGGGATGTGGTTTCCATTGGCCCTGAGGGCTTAAATGATACCATCTCAGTCTTGAGAAGTGTAAAGTCGGCTTTTGAGAAGTTTCTCATTGTAGTCTTTTGTGCTGGGGGTGGAGGTGGTAAATGTATATCCAGGGGGATTAGTTTGTGGTCAGATCTCACCAGTGAGGGCAATACTTCTGGTGTGGAGCATTTTGTCCCCATGTTTGTGATGATCAGGTCTAGTATATTATCCCCCCTTGTGGGAGAGGTGACTAGTTGTTCCATTGCATTTGAGTTTATGAATTCCAGGAACCTTTGGGCTAGGGTGTTAGGGCTAGAATAGTGCACCCAGTCTATGTTAGGGTAGTTGAAGTCTCCCAATATGATGGTATTTGGTGAGACATTCATATATTCCAATGTCTTCAGGAAGGCTGAGTGGGGTTCTTGAGATTGGGAGGGTGGTCTGTAACATGCAACCAGTTGTATAGCAGTTTTGCCTATGGTTAGCTGCACCTGGATGGTCTCCGATGCTTCATGAGTTGCCACTAACCTAGAGGTGTGGGTGTCCTTGATGAATATGGACACTCCCCCTCCCTTTGTGGTTTGGCCCAGGTTTTGGGGCCGAAAAGCATTATACGAGGTAAAGCCTGGTAGCGCTGTGGAGCTCTCAGGAGCCTTGAACCAGGTCTCAGTTACAGCGCAGACATCGATGTTCTCCATACTGAGGAGTGCTTCGAGAGCCTGCATCTTGAGATTTAGACTTCTGGAGTTGAGCAGCATTACCCTTAGTTTTATTCCATTTTTGTTTTCTAAGGAGGTGGGTTCGTCTTTTGAGCCTTGCCTAAAAAAGGCACTATGGGGGTGGCAAGAGCCTTAGCCAATATCCGGAAGCCCAGTGGTGACAGGTGCAAGCCGTCCCTTGCGAAGCAGCATGGCTTGTCCAGCATGTCATCCCAAGCAGACAGACATTGGATCCCCCTAGAATGACACCAGTTATTGAGCCAATTATTACAGCTGATCATCTTGTCTTTGTATTGTAGCTTCATTCTTGGTGAGGGCAGGATGCTGCTCAGGGTCATACCAGCCTGGGCTACATAATCAGAGAGCTCCTCAATGTCTCTTTTCATGTAGTCCAAGGAGATACGTCTCAGGTCATTCATGCCGGCATGGACAATGACGGAGCATATTTGTACGTGCTTTTGAGTGACCTGAGTGCGTGTGTTATATGGCGGATCCTAGCCCCCGATAGGCAGCTTACCGTTACCCTCTCCTTGCTCAGCCTGGTAAGTGGGACGTCAGTGTGTCTGACTATAGAGTCACCTTTCACTAGTGTATCAGGCATAGTGTTTGGCCTTAAGGACTGTCATTTATTGACACACCGATTTATTAAAGTATGTGTTGCATGTGTTATATTTTGAGGTGGTGGATTTTTGGGTGTCTGCTTTGGGAGCCTCTGTTGTTTTGGTAAGTTTTTTAATAGAGCCTCCGAGTATGTTTTTGTGTTATTATGTGTTTGATTTGCAGTTGGGGTAGGTCTTTGTGTGACTGGGTTTGTTGTGTGTGTGGTTACCTTCACCTCCTGTCTGGTCTTACCAGTCCTGAGTTGAGAGAGTTCAGCCTCCAGTTTGGCTATATAGTTGCATCTCTCACATGTATTTGTGTTTGTTGGGAGGAGGAAAAGGTTGTCTGTGTACATGAGACAATTATAGCATTGTCTCAAGATTCCCAGATTAACCAGCTGAGCAGGAGAAGATGCTAGCAATCTACCAATCAGCATGCTAGAATATTATAAGAGAGTGCTGTGCCTTTAAGGGAAGTGGTTGGGGTGGTAGGGGATGTAGTGCTACTTCAGTTTGAGAGTGCTTTCTTAGAAGAGTAGCTTAGAGAACAAGTGTTATGCTTATAATATAACGGGTAGACTGGTTATTCTAAGAGTAGAGCTTTCTAAGGGAAAATTTGAAGAGCAGACTTGGCGGAGCCAGGAAAAGTTTAACCCTGTTTAACCGGTGCTGCGCTATGCACACAATCGCGCAAAGCCACGCTAATGCGGATTTTAAACAGGGAACTTGAAAAGAGCTAGAAATGGTCCAAAACAACCAATTACTACAGCTCTTGTGCTGAGGTCACTTCCTTCAGGGACAGCCACTCCCACTGGTGAGCAAAGAAACTTCCTCCTTATCCAAGTAAGGTAATGGACAACACAGGAACTACACCACAGCCCAGAATACAGCAAAGCCTGTAAACTGGTCTAAACTAGTCGAGGAGAGGCGGGAAAACAAGGATTATTTTTTTGTTTTTTTGTTTTTAGATAGAAAACACTCAAAAATAAAGAAGGCAGCAATAAATCAGTTACACAGGCTAGCACACTTTAGTGGGCAGCCTCAATAGTTAAATTAAACAAACAAGCACAGATTTTTGATTAATTTTCGACCAGGTAAACTTTTAAGTGCAGATACTATAAAATGCAGCAAACAGTTAAAAAACAGTATAAGCTTGTTTAAAATAAGCAAGAGAAGGTATTCCAAGTAAAAAAACAGAAAAAAATACTTAAATCTGGAAAGTAGTCACTTTTCTCAGTTCTCTGTAGCTAGGACCACTCTGCAGGACCACGTGGAGCTGTCTCTGAATAGTATAGCCAGAAAAAAATGCTCTGAGGTGGATTTTAAACAGGGAACTTGAAAAGAGCTAGAAATGGTCTAAAACGACCAATTACTACAGCTCTTGTGCTGAGGTCACTTTTTTCAGGGACAGATAGGCTGCTCAAGGCTCCCCACTCCCACTGGTGAGCAAAGAAACTTCCTTCTTATCCAAGTAAGGTAATGGACAACACAGGAACTACACCACAGCCCAGAATACAGCAAAGCCTGTAAACTGGTCTAAACTAGTCGAGGAGAGGCAGGAAAACAAGGATTATTTTTTTGTTTTTTTCTTTTTAGATAGAAAACACTCAGAAATACAGAAGGCAGCAATAAATCAGTTACACAGGCTAGCACACTTTAGTGGCAGCCTCAATAGTTAAATTAAACAAACAAACACAGATTTTCGATTAATTTTCGACCAGGTAAACTTTTAAGTGCAGATACTATAAAATGCAGCAAGCAGTTAAAAAAACAGTATAAGCTTGTTTAAAATAAGCAAGAGAAGGTATTCCAAGTAAAAAATAGAAAAAATACTTAAATCTGGAAGGTAGTCGCTTTGCTCAGTTCTCTGTAGCTAGGACCACTCTGCAGGACCACATGGAGCTGTCTCTGAGTAGTATAGCCAGAAAAAAACGCTGTGAGGTGGATTTTAAACAGGGAACTTGTAAAGAGCTAGAAATGGTCCAAAACAACCAATTACTGCAGCTCTTGTGCTGAGGTCACTTCCTTCAGGGACAGATAGGCTGCTCAAGGCTCCCCACTCCCACTGGTGAGCAAAGAAACTTCCTACTTATCCAAGTAAGGTAATGAACAACACAGGAACTACACCACAGCCCAGAATACATCAAAGCCTGTAAACTCGTCTAAACTAGTCGAGGAGAGGCAGGAAAACAAGGATTATTTTTTTGTTTTTTTTGTTTTTAGATGGAAAACACTCAAAAATACAGAAGGCAGCAATAAATCAGTTACACAGGCTAGCACACTTTAGTGGGCAGCCTCAATAGTTAAATTAAACAAACAAGCACAGATTTTTGATTAATTTTCGACCAGGTAAACTTTTAAGTGCAAATACTATAAAATGCAGCAAACAGTTAAAAAAACAGTATAAGCTTGTTTAAAATAAGCAAGAGAAGGTATTCCAAGTAAAAAAACAGAAAAAAATACTTAAATCTGGAAAGTAGTCACTTTTCTCAGTTCTCTGTAGCTAGGACCACTCTGCAGGACCACGTGGAGCTGTCTCTGAATAGTATAGTCAGAAAAAAAATGCTCTGAGGCGGATTTTAAACAGGGAACTTGAAAAGAGCTAGAAATGGTCTAAAACGACCAATTACTACAGCTCTTGTGCTGAGGTCACTTTTTTCAGGGACAGATAGGCTGCTCAAGGCTCCCCACTCCCACTGGTGAGCAAAGAAACTTCCTTCTTATCCAAGTAAGGTAATGGACAACACAGGAACTACACCACAGCCCAGAATACAGCAAAGCCTGTAAACTGGTCTAAACTAGTCGAGGAGAGGCAGGAAAACAAGGATTATTTTTTTGTTTTTTTTGTTTTTAGATAGAAAACACTCAGAAATACAGAAGGCAGCAATAAATCAGTTACACAGGCTAGCACACTTTAGTGGCAGCCTCAATAGTTAAATTAAACAAACAAACACAGATTTTCAATTAATTTTCAACCAGGTAAACTTTCAAGTGCAGATACTATAAAATGCAGCAAGCAGTTAAAAAAAACAGTATAAGCTTGTTTAAAATAAGCAAGAGAAGGTATTCCAAGTAAAAAATAGAAAAAAATAATTAAATCTGGAAGGTAGTCGCTTTTCTCAGTTCTCTGTAGCTAGGACCACTCTGCAGGACCACATGGGGCCGTCTCTGAGTAGTATAGCCAGAAAAAAACGCTGTGAGGTGGATTTTAAACAGGGAACTTGTAAAGAGCTAGAAATGGTCCAAAACAACCAATTACTGCAGCTCTTGTGCTGAGGTCACTTCCTTCAGGGACAGATAGGCTGCTCAAGGCTCCCCACTCCCACTGGTGAGCAAAGAAACTTCCTACTTATCCAAGTAAGGTAATGAACAACACAGGAACTACACCACAGCCCAGAATACATCAAAGCCTGTAAACTGGTCTAAACTAGTCGAGGAGAGGCAGGAAAACAAGGATTATTTTTTTGTTTTTTTTTTTGTTTTTAGATAGAAAACACTCAGAAATACAGAAGGCAGCAATAAATCAGTTACACAGGCTAGCACACTTTAGTGGGCAGCCTCAATAGTTAAATTAAACAAACAAACACAGATTTTCGATTAATTTTCAACCAGGTAAACTTTTAAGTGCAGATACTATAAAATGCAGCAAACAGTTAAAAAACAGTATAAGCTTGTTTAAAATAAGCAAGAGAAGGCATTCCAAGTAAAAAACAGAAAAAAATACTTAAATCTAGAAAGTAGTCACTTTTCTCAGTTCTCTGTAGCTAGGACCACTCTGCAGGACCACGTGGAGCTGTCTCTGAGTAGTTGACTTGAGTAATTAGGTCCTTGTACATAGCCTGCACTAATTCTACCAATGTTTCAGGGACTTCAAACTACCACAGTACTGCCCAGATCAGCTTTCTTGGGATCTTGTCATATGCTTTCTCCAAGTCTAGGAATTCCCATTTGGACTGTCTCCTCATCTCTAGCTTCTTCTCTAGTATCTATCTCACTTCAAACATCGAGTCAATTGTGCTGCATCCTGACCTGAATCCGAACTGCTAATATCCAATTTTACATTCTACTGCTCTGCGTATTTGTTTATCAATCACCCTCTCCAGAGCTTTCATGCAATGTGATAGGAGTTTGCTGCCTTTGTACTGCCTACATTTGTGGATGGCCCTTTGTTCTTGTACGTTGGCATGAGTATGCTTATTCTCCAGTCATCTGGAATACGCCTTTCTCTGCTAGGAGTACCCTCAGGAGCCATTTCTCCCCTATCTCACCCAGCATATTTATCATATCTACTGTAATCTCATCTATACTTGCTGCTTTCACTGACTTAATTTTCCTTAATGCTGTTCTTACTTCGACTAGGGTGGGCCCCCTCTTCTTCTCTCATCATAGGCTGTTTCTGGGGCAGTACTACTTCTGTGGGTTTTTTTCATTTAGAAGCTGCTGGAAATACTCCTTCCATCTGCCTATGATGTCCTGTGGACTGGTGAGCAGGTTGTTTCTGGCATCCCTTATGAAGGGTGTCTGACTATCTTCTTTATCTTTCTGTCTTTGCCTTGAAACCTGATATAGTTTCTTTGTGCCACTTACTGAGTCACTTTCCAGAAGCTGATAGAGTTCCTCAGTTGCCCTATTCTTTGCTATTGCAACTTCTTTCTTAGCTTCTTTGTTAGCCAACCAGTAGTCCTTCCTATCTTGGTCAGTCTTTTCTAGCTCCCACTTCTTCCTGCACTCTTTTTTTCTTTTGATGACTTCCTGGACTTCTGCATTCCACCAGCAGTTTTCCTTATGTACTTTATTTCCATACCTGGCCTGGCCACATATCTTTTCTGTAGTCTTAACACATGCTGTTCTTAGGTGATGCCATTCTTGTTCAACTCCACCTATTTCCTCCTCTTCTTGGGGTGCTAGAGCCCTGAGTAATTCCATGAACTGCTGTACTTTTTCTCCAGTCAACTTCCAGGTCTTCAGCCTGGTCTCTGTTGACCCTAGAGCCTTCTCTGACCACTGCTTGCAGCTGATTGTGGCAGCTAGTAGTTTATGCTGTGGGGTGACTGTTTCACTGGGGATAACTTTGTAATTATGGATTCTACCCCACTGCCTTTTCCTTACCAGGAGGAAATCTACCTGAGCTGCATGTTGGCTCCTCTTGTATGTGATCCTGTGACTGTCTCTCTTTCTGAACCATGTGATGGCTATTATTAAGCCATTTGACAGACGGAGGTCCCCTTCTTTATTCCTGTTGCCCCACCCATGTGGACCCAGGCAGTCCTCATATCCTGTTCTGTCTGTCCTGATATGTGCATTCAAGTCACACATTAACAACACCAATTCATGTTGTCCTACTTTATCTAGTAGGTCATGCAACTGCTGTTTGAATGCACTTTTTTCCTCACTATCACACCCCTGCTGTGAGGCATAGGCTGAGATTATGAATACTGCCCTATCATTACACTGGAGTCTGATTGCCATGAGTCTCTCATTAATTCTGATGATATCCTTCACTGTCTTCTGAAGCATCTCTCTCACCACAATTCCTACACCATTTCTAGCCTGTCCCCCTCCTGAGTAGTAGAGTCTGGATTCCAAGCCAAGTGGCTTGGCTGCAATGACCTTCCATCTTGTCGCTTGGATACATAGGATGTCCAGTGTCCTCAGTATCATCATGTCATCCACTTACAAGTTGTGTCCTGTCAGTGAACCTACATTAAGCATAGCAATTCTCAGTTCATGTTTGGCAGGTTGGTTGATTTTATGTCCAGCTTTCGCTCAACACATCTATCCCAGGTAACGCAGGCTGGGCTCTATCCCAGGTAATGCAGGCTAGGCAGCTAGACACCAGCCGGCCAGTAAATTATTGACCCAGGGCTGCTGGGCTTTGTGGTGGGCATGCACTGTCCAGTAGGGACAAATATAACCCTCCCAGCATTAGCATGGATCCCTGGCATAGGTCGGAGTAGGCTGGGTCCTCAACCCACTTATTACCTGTAGCTACCCATGCCCATTTTGGTGACATTAGTCAAAATGACTGAATCATGTAGAGCCATATTTTACAACATTGTATGGCTAGCCCTGCCACAGCGCACAGTCTGTGATCTGTGTTTTCCTATCTTGAGGATTCTGTGTACCACAGTAGATGCCCAAAGCATTTGGCCTGTACAACTCTTAATCCTATAGGCACCATGTAGACTCTGTGCTGCTGCCCACACCTCCATTCATTGGTGAGTTTGAGATGGAAACACTCATCATGCTTTTTCAGATATGGGAGAAACCCCATGGAGACATTGGGTGAACAATGCAAACTCCAAACAGGCATTGGATAGAGGCCAGGCTCGAACCTTGTGCATGGGAGGTGAAGACCTTAACCATGACGCCAACTGATAATACTGATACTGTAAAAGCTGTTTTGAATTTGGTAGAGTTCCCCTGAATATGAAAAAAATACTTCTAAGTTTTGCAAAGCATTTCTGTTTCTGTAGAAGTTTTCCTACATTTGTGCATACTTTTCCATATTTGGAAACATTTCACAGGGTCTTTTAACTTATTTCTAAGGATTGTAAGATTTATCCCTTTTTGTAAAGCATTTGGTACTACACTTGAGATTAAAACCAGTTCATTTTACATTCAGAGAAATTTGTTCTGCACTCTGATAGAGCAGTAGGATGATTCAAGTCACCTGAATTCAGAACTGTTGGTGGAGGGCTTATTAACCTGAAAATTTAACTCTGTAAAACTCTTTCATCCTGCTAGTATAAAAGCTTTACATTATTGTAAGTCTGTTCTCATTTCTTAAGAGCTTCTCTGTGCCTGGCTTGGACACCTATGATTACAAGGCTTTGGATTCTATCTAAAACCATTATCAGACCTATAAAACAGCTATATGTACTATGTTTATTTATTTATTTATTTATTTTAGTATTTGCTGTAACTCTCTCAGTGCTGCATTTCTTAATTTGGTTGAATTTATCACTGTGCTTCAGCTTCCCATTGTTAAATAAATGCCATCCGTTTCTTAATGTACTGCTCTTATGTCATGTTAACAGTATTTTGACATTTCCTTACCTCTTCTGATAATGTAAAAGCTGCTCTGTTGTTGGCAAACTTCTCTTGAGTTTGCCAAAATATTTCTAAATTCTGTAAATTTTTTCTGTGTTTGTAGAACTCCTACTTTTGCATCTAAAACTATCTGTGGGGCTGGAAAGCTGAAAAATATATATTTTTCTTTTTCACATGCTATATCAGTGCTAACTGTTCTGTACTGCATTTCTTGATTTCATTGAGTTTATCACTGTTTTCAGCCTGCACTTGTTAAATAAATGCCATATGTTTGTTACTGTACTGCTTGTGTCATTTTAACTGTATTGTGATATTTCCTGACCACCTTTATACTGCGAAGGAGGTTCTGAGTTTGCCAAAGTTTTGCAATGTGTTTCTGTAGAAGTTCTCCTACTTCTGTACACATTTTTTCATGTTTTCAACCATTTCTTAGGGAGTTTGAACATAACTTCAAGGTTTCCTAATACTGCTATAGGTTTGCCTTTTTTGTAAAGCATTTGCTACAGCACTTGTACTCAAAACCAGTTCATTTACATTAATAGAGTTGGATTCTGCACTCTGGTGAGAGCAGAGAGCTAATTCAACCCATCCATGTTGGTAACTGCTGGTGGAGGTTTTATTATGTACAAGATGCCATGCAGACCCTATCTTCACTCCTCTGGGGGCCAGGAGGAAGACTTTAAATATTACCTAAGATTGTCTGAGAACCTACCAACCTGGCATATGTATTTTTTCTTTACTATTGTACCCTTGCTCTATCTCAGGACTATTTAGCAATTTGGTGCTTCATTTATTGACTTGGTGAAATTTATCAGTGTTTTTAGGTGACGCGTGTGAAATGATACTGTTTGTTACTATCCTGCTTTTAGTTCCTTTTAACAGTATTCTGGTAGTCCATTAGCTCTTCTGATGATACAAAGGCTATTTTGTTTTTGTCAAAGTTCTCATGAGTTTGCAAAAACATTTCTAAGTTTGAAAAGTTTTTCTGTGTTTGTTGAAGACCTCATACTTTTGTACACTTTCTTTGGTATTTGGGAACATTTCTCAGGGGTTTGGAAAATATTTCTAAGGATTCCTTATGCTGCAGGAGTTTTGTCTTTTTTCGGTAAATCATTTAGTACTGCACTTCAGCTCAAACCAGGTGATATAGATCCAGGAGCAGAGGGTGGATTGAATCCATCTGAGTTGGAATCTGCAGGTGGAAGACATTTTGTGTGCTTATCTGATTGGATTAAGGGCTAACTGTGTAAAATGCTTTCACCCTGCTGGTATAAAGCCTTACATTTTTCTGAGACTATGCTCATGTATTCAGAACCTCCACATACCTGGCTTAGATACCTGTGATGACAAGACTTTGGAATGCATCTGAAAGGATCTGTGAACCTAAAAAGGTGAAATACATATTTTTTACTTGCTTTTGTAAATTTATCAATGCTTTTCATGCTGCACTTGTTAAATGAATGCCATCTGTTTGTTACTGTAGTGCTTTTAGGTAATTTTAATAGTGTTCTCTTATTTCCTAACCTCCTCTGATACTGGAAAAGTTGTTTTGAGTTTGTCAACATTCTCAAGAGTTAGAAAATATTTCTAAGTTTTGAAAAGTTCTTCTATAAACACGGAATTTCTCCTACGTTTGTACACATACTTCTGTAGCTGGGAACATTTCTCATGGTTTTTCAACTTATTCACAAGGATTTCTGATACTGCAGGAGTTCAGCCTTTTTTGGTGAAACATCCAACAGCACTTGAGCTCAAAACCAGTTCATTTAAGATTAACAGAGTTTTATTCTGCCATCTGCTGGGAGTAGAGGGCTTATTCCACCCATCTGAGTTTGGAACTTCTGGTGCAAGACTTATTGTCTGTTTATATGATTGCCCTGTGGGCTTAACTGTGTAAATTAATTCATCCTGCTGGTTTAAAAGCCTGTCATTTTTGTGAAACTGTGCTCTTTTATTGAGAGCTTGTCTGTGCCTGGCTTAGAGAAATTTGACTATAAGACCATGGATTGCTTCCTGTGGACCCCGAAAGCTAATATAATTTATTTATGCACATGCTCTATCTGAGTGTTATTTACCAGTCCTGGGTTGAATTTCTTGATTGTATTGAATTTATCATTTTTTTTTCAGACGGCACTTGTTAAATAAATGCCATCTGCTTGTTACTATACTGCTTAGGTCATTTTAAAAGTATTCTGATGTTTCCTGACCTTCTTTGATACTGCAAAACTGGCTCTACGTTTGCCAAAGTTCTACAGATTATGCCAAGATATTGTTAAGTTTTGCAAAGAGTTTCTGTAGAAGTTATCCTACTTTTGTACACATTTTTTTTATATTTGCAAGGATTTATTGGGGAGTTTGAACTTAATTCGAATGATTCCTAATATTGCAGTAGTTCTCCCTTTTCTATAAACCATTTGCTACAGCACTTGTATTCAAAACCAGTCCATTTACATCAGTAGAGTTGTATTCTGCACTCTGATGAAAGCAGAGGGCTGATTCAAGCCACCCAAGTTGGTAACTGCTGGTGGTGGCTTTATTGTGTGTTTATGATTGGCCTGATGACTTAACTGTGTAAAAATCTTTCATCCTACTGGTATAAAAGCCTTAAGTTTTAAGGACAGTGTGCTCTATTATTCAGAGTCTGGCTTGAACACCAGTGATTACAAGACCTTGAATATTATCTTAAACCATTAGGGGACCTAAAAACCTGATAAATATATTTTTTGCACTTGCTCTCACAATCTCAGGGCTATTTATGAATTTGGTCCTGGGTTCATTGATTTTATTGAATGTTAACTGTTGACTTGTTACTGTTCTGCTTTTCGCTCATTTTAACAATATTCCGATAGTTGCTCTTCTGACTATCAAAAAGCTGTTTTGTTTCTGAAAAAGTTCTCATGAGTTTGCAAAAGGATTTCAAACTTTGCAAATTTTTTTTGTGGTTGTTGAAATTCTTATACTTTTGCACACCTTTTTTCTGTATTTGGAAACATTTCTCCAGGGTTTTGAAAACATTTTAAGGATTCCTTATACTGCAGGAGTTTTGCCTTATTTTGGTAAACCATTTAGTACTGCACTTCAGCTGAAAACCATTTGAAATTGAGAGAGTTTTATTCTGGACTTGGGTGGGAGTAGAGGGCTGAATAAACCCACCCAAATTAAGAACTAAAATTAAGAACTGCTGGTGGAAGGTTTACTGTTTTCTTATCAGACTTACCAGAAATCTTAACAGTGTATAGGCAGTTCATGCTGGTATGAAGGCCTTGTATTTTTCTGAGACTCTGCTCATTTATTCAGATTTTCCCTGTGTCTAGCATGAACACCTGTGGATAGTAGAACTTAGATTGCATCCAAAACCATCTGTGGACTCACAAAGTTGATATGTTTTTTTTTTTCTTTTGGTGCTTGCTCTAATTTTATCAGTGCTATTTAACAGCTCCCTCCTGCATTCATTGGTTGAATTTATCACTCTGTGTCAGCCCACAGTTGTTAAAGAAATACAATCTATTTGTTACTGTAGTGCTATTAAGTCATTTTTACAATATTCTAATATTTCATGATATCATCTGATACTGTAAAAGCTGTTTTGAATTTGCTAAAGTTCCCCCTAAACATATGAAAATACAGTTTAACTTCATATGTGCGTTCTGCACACAGCAGATGTTTGAAAGGACATTTACAAGGTTTACAAATGTCGAATGCAAAATGCTTTGAATGTGCAATGAGAGAATGCACAGTGACATTCGTTCATTGCAGATTCGGCATTTGGGGGGGTTGAACTATAGTGGGGATCATAAAACAGACCCTTTCCCCACTGTAGTGCAATCTCGGAGTTAGTATATTAAAGTAGGGGGATGTGGGGGGCACATGGGGCTTCTCCCTTGCATAACACTTCATTACACTGTAGGTTCATAGGTTCATAGGTTTATACTAGGCTATCTGCCCTAAGGCATTTATAAGCCTAGCCCAAAGTTTTGTGGCTTACGCCACCCCTTATGTTAAAAAATACTGTGCCCATTAGTTTGTTGTGCCTCTGTCCAGCAGTGACACAGAGATGATTCCCGGGGTAAACCTACGATCTCCCATCCACCAGTCAAGATTTCTCTTGAACAGAGCCAGCGAGGTGCTCTGCCTCACATGGACCAGGATTTTATTCCACAGCATAGGGAGTCTCTGGGTGACAAATCTATCCCTCCAGCATGTCCTATTTATATCCGTGCTAAGGTTTAAGTCACTTGCTCTAGTGGATCTGGTAGATTTGGATTTTTTGAGGTGGAGCATGTCCATTAATTCCAGGTTGGACATGGCCTTGTATGTCAGGCACAGGTCACCTCTGAGCAGGCGGTATGCGACTGAATAGAGCTGGAGTTTCTTCAGTCTGGCAGCATATGACAGATTTTGGAGTCCCTTTATCCTTTTGGTGAGGAACATTTGGGGTCTCTCCAATTGCTGCAGGTGTCGGGTGAGATACATCCCGAATGGGGCATTGTACTCGATCATTGGTCTGATAAGTGAAGAGTACAGGGGAACAATGACCTCACTTGATCTGGATGTGAATCCCTTCATGATCAGGTAGGCAATGTAGAAGGTCTTTCTAACCACTTTAGCAATGTGATTGTCAAAAGAAAGGCCACTGTCAACCTGGGTCCCCAGGTCCCTGATAACCTCTTCTGTGCTTAATGGATTGCCACCTATATGGTACCTTGGGGTTACCTTGTTTTTCCCGAAGGGTATGACTATACATTTTTTGGCATTTAACTTCAGGCCATGGCTCTGGCACCAGCTATCAGTTTCTGTGAGACCCCTCTGAAGAATAGCTGTGTCCGATGTACTTTCCACTATGGCGCCCAGTTTGCAGTCATCTGCAAACTTTGTCAGCCATAGTCCTCCTATGTTTGCCTGTACTTCTGAGAAGTAGATGCCGAACAACAGGGGGCCAAGGACTGAGCCCTGTGGGACACCACTTGTGACCGGCTTGGAGTCTGACATGGCGCCAGCAACTCTAACCCTGTGGGTTCTGTCCTTTAGCCAGTTTGCAACCCATCTTGTGACATATGGGTTTACATTTAAGCTGGTAAGTTTCTCTATAATACCCGAGTGGGGTATTGTGTCAAAAGCTTTTGCAAGGTCAAGGTAGGCTGTATGGACTGCCTTTCCCTCATCAATGGCCTTTGTGACTGTTTCGAAGAAGTCAACCAAGTTCAAAAGGCATGATCTGCCCTTGACAAAGCCAAACTGGGTCGGGTCCAATGTCTGCAAGTCCCCTATGTCTTTGTTTATGAGTTCCATTATGATCCTCTCCATAGCTTTGCAGACCAGGCTTGTTAAGCTTATGGGGCGGTAATTACCAGGGTCCGTAGAGGCACCGCCTTTGCGGAGTGGGACCACAGTTGCCGTACGCCACTCCTTGGGCACGTATCCTGTGGTAAGGCTAAGATTAAACAGCTGCCTTATATGCGGGTTTAGTTCCTCGTTGAGTTCGTGTAGCACACAGCCGGGGACACCATCCGGTCCCATTGATGCTGTGTTTTTAGCTTTTGAGAGAGCAGCTTTCACCTGCGCATTTGAGATGTCTGGGAGGCTACACTCCGCTGGGATAGTTATCTGTCCTTTTGGGGGGGGAGGGGGGTGAAGTTTGCACTGAACCTGTCTGCCAGTATGTTTGCAATGTCTGTGGGTTCAGTGATTTTTGTATCATTTTGGACTAATTCTGAGCATATCTGGGAGTTTCCACCCAGGTTGCTAACATAGCTGAAGAAGGCCTTATGATTGTCTTTTGAATCTATGGCAATTTACTCGTCTTTTGTGTTTGAAAATTAGTGAATCTGCTTTTCGATTTGCTGATGTTCGAACATTGGAAACTGTCATGGTTTTGAGTTTCGTGCATGCGATTTCCTCATATGAGCAATCGCACGAGTGATTTTCATCCATGTAAAAATAAACCGAAAATTCTTCCAAGTTTTGCAAACCTTTTCTGTAGAAGTTCTCTTACACTTGTGAATACTTTTTCGTATTTGGAAAAATTTCTCAGGGATTTTGAATTTATTTCCAAGGATTCCTGACACTATAGGACTTCTCTCTTTTTTGTAAGCATTTGGTACTGCACTTGAGATCAAAACCAGACCATTTAACCTTCAGAGAAATTTATTCTGCACTCTGGGGAGAGTAGAAGGATCATTCAATCCACCTGAATTTGGAAATGGTGCAAGGCTTATTGTGTCTTTATATGGTTGGCTTGAAAGTTTAACTGTGTTAAAGGATTTCATCCTGCTGATATAAAAGCCTTATATTCTTGTGAGACTGTCCTCATTTATTTGGAGAGTCTTTGTTACTGGCTTGGATATCTATGATTACAAGGCTTTTGACTGTATCTAAAAGCATTAGCAGAACTAAAAACCGAAGAGAAGTATTATATTTTTTTAATATGTCTTTATTTATATATTTTTATATTTGTTGTAACTATCTCAGTACTATTTAATAGTTCTGCGCTCAGTTTCTTTATTTGGTTGAATTTATCACTGTGTTTCCATCTCCTTTTATTAAAAAAATGCCATCTGTTTATTACTGTACTGCTCTTATGCCATGTTAACAGTATTTTCACATTTCCTTACTGCCTCTGATAATGTAAAAGCTGTTCTGTTGTTGCCAAAGTTCTCTTGAGTTTACCAAACTATTTCTATGTTCTCCAAAGTTTGCCTGTATTTGTAGAAGTTCACATGCATTTGCAGACCTATTTCCTTGTTGGGGAACATGTCTCTGGACTACTGAACTTATTTCCAAGGATTCTTGATACTGCAGGAGGTCGGCTTTTTTTCTTGTAAAGTGTTTGCTACTGTGCTTGAGTTCAAAACCAGTTCATTTTACATTAAGAAGGTTTTTTCTGCACTCTAGTTTGAGTAGAGGGCTGATTCAACCGACCCATGTTGGGAGCTGCTGGTGGAAGGCTTATTGTGTGTTTATGAGATTGGTTTGATGGTTTAACAATGTAAACATCTTCCGTCCTCCTGGTATAAAAGGCTTACATTTGTGAGACTGTCCTCTGAAACTGCAAAAGTTATTCTGACGTTGCCAAAGTTCTCTTGAGTTTACCAAAGTATTTTTAAGTTTTGGTAAGGGTTTTCTGTCTTTTATAAGATCTCCTACATTTTTACAAATTTTTCTGCATTTTGGGTAGTTTCTCAGGGTATTTGAGCTTATTTTCAAGGATTAATGATACTGCAGTAGTGCTGTCTTATGTTGTAAAGCATTTGTTAGTGCACTTCAGCTCAAAACCAGTTTGTTTTACATTAGGAGGGATTTGTTTTGCACTATGGTGGAAGGCGTGCAAGGGGTGGACTAAATCCATGTCAATTGAAAACTGCTGGTGGAAGACTTTTTGTGTGCTTATCTGATTGGCATGAGGGTTTAACTGTGTAAAATGCTTTCACCCTGCTGGTATAAAGCCTTACATTTTTCTAAGACTGTGCTCATTTATTCAGAACTTCCACATGCCTGGCTTAGATACCTGTGATGACACAACTTTGGAATGCATCTGAAAGGATCTGTGAACCTAAAAAGGTGACATGCATATTATTTTTTCATACTTGCTTTTTCACAGTGCTATTACTAGTTCTGCTCTACATGTATTGATTTTCTTGAATTTATCAATGTTTTTCCCACTACTGCAATTGTTAAAGAAATGCCATCTGTTTCTTAATGTACTGCTGTTATGTCATATTTTCAGTATTTTGACATTTCCTTACCTCCTCTGATAATGTAAAAGCTGCTCTGTTGTTGGCAAAGTTCTCTTGAGTTTGCCAAAATATTTCTAAATTCTGTAAAATGTTTCTGTGTTTGTAGAACTCCTACTTTTGCACACATTTTCTGTATTTGGGAACATTTTTCATGGTTAAATAACTTATTTACAAGGATTCCTGACACTACAGGAGTTCTGCTTTTTTTCTTGTAAAGCATTTGGTACTCCACGTGAGCTCTAAACCAGTTCATTTTACACTAAGAGTTTTTGTTCTGCACACTGGTTTGAGTAGAGGACTGATTCAACCAACCCGAGTTGGGAGCTGTTGGTGGAAGGCTTGTTATGTGTTTATGAGTGTGTTCTGAAGCCTTAACAATGTAAACATCTTCCAACCTCCTGATATAAAAGGCTTACATTTGTGTGAGACTGTCCTCTGAAACTGCAAAAGCTATTCTGTCATTGACAAAGTTCTCCTGAGTTTGCCAAAATATTTTTAAGTTTTGTCAGCTTTTACTATCCTTGTATAAAGTCTCCTGGGTTTTTACACATTTTCTGTAATTTGGATCATTTCACAGAGCTTTTAAATTTATTTTCAGGGATTCCTGATACTGTAGTAGTGCTGTTTTATGTTGTAAAGCATTTGTTACTACACTTGAACTCAAAACCAATTTGTTTTACATTAGGAGGCATTTGTTCTGCACTATGGTGGGAACAAGGGGTGGATTGAATCCATTTGATTTGCAAACTGCTGGTGGAAGGCTTTTTGTTTGTTTATCTGATCAGCCTGAGTGCTTAACTGTGTAAAATGCTTTCATCCTGCTGTTTTAAAACTCTTACACTTTTTCTAATACTGTGCTCATTTATTCAGAACTTCCCTGTGCCTGGTTAGATACCTGTGACTGCAAGACCTTGGAATTCACCTGAAAACATCTGTGAACCTAAAAAGGTGAAATAAGTATTCTTTATTCTTTTACTTGCTTTTTCCCAATGCTATTTAGTAGTTCTGTTCTACATTTATTGATTTTGTTGAATTTATCAATGTTTTTCACGCTGCCTTTCTTAAACAAATGTCACTTGTTTGTTACTGTAGTGCTTTTATGTCATTTTAATACTGTTTACTTATTTCCTAACCTCTTTTGACATTGCAAAAGCTGTTTTGAGTTTGTCAATGTTCTCAAGAGTTTGAAAATATTTTGAAGTTTTGATAAGTTCTTCAGTGTTTGTAAAAGTTTTCCTAATTTTGCACATATTTTTTTCTGCATTTGGGGACATTTCTCATGCTTTTTGAACTTATTCAAAAGGATTCCTTATATTGCAGATTTGTCTTTTTTTTGGCAAATCATTTAGTACTGCACTTCAGCTCAAAACCAGGTCATTATACATTAAGAGAGATTTATTCTGGACTCTGGTGGGAGTAGATGGCTGATTAAACCCACCCAAATTGGGAACTGCTGATGGTAGGCTTATTGTTTTCATATCAGATTGTCCTGAGGACGTAACAGAGGGTGGATTGAATCCATCTGAGTTGGAAACTGCAGGTGGAAGGCATTTTGTGTGCTTATTTGATTGCATTGAGGGCTTAACTGTGTAAAATGCTTTCACCCTGCTGGTATAAAGCCTTACATTTTTCTGAGACTGCGCTCATGTATTCAGAACCTCCACATACCTGGCTTAGATACCTGTGATGACAACACTTTGGAATGCATCTGAAAGAATCTGTGAACCTAAAAAGGTAAAATACATATTTTTTTACTTGCTTTTGTAAATTTATCAATGCTTTTCATGCTGCACTTGTTAAATGAATGCCATCGGTTTGTTACTGTAGTGCTTTTATGTCATTTTAATAGTGTTCTCTTATTTCCTAACCTCCTCTGATACTGGAAAAGTTGTTTTGAGTTTGTCGGCATTCTCAAGAGTTAGAAAATATTTCTAAGTTTTGAAAAGTTCTTCTATAAAACACAGAATTTCTCCTATGTTTGCACACAAACTTCTGTAGCTGGGAACATTTCTCATGGTTTTTCAACTTATTCAGAAGGATTTCTGATACTGCAGGAGTTCTGCCTTTTTTGGTGAAACATATCCTACAGCACTTAAGCTCAAAACCAGTTAATTTAACATTAACAGAGTTTTATTCTGTCATCTGCTGGGAGTAGAGGGCTTATTCCACCCATTTGAGTTTGGAACTTCTGGTGCAAGACTTACTGTCTGTTTATATGATTGTCCTGCGGGCTTAAGTGTAAATTCATTTATCCTGCTGGTTTAAAAGCCTGTCATTTTTGTGAAACTGTGCTCTTTTATTGAAAGCTTGTCTTTGCCTGGCTTAGAGAAATTTGACTATAAGACCATGGATTGCTTCCAAAACCATCTGTGGACCCAGAAAGCTAATATATTTTTTTTGTGCACATGCTCTATCTGAGTGTTTTACCAGTCCTGGGTTGAATTTCTTGATTGTATTGAATTTATCATTTTGTTTCAGACTGCACTTGTTAAATAAATGCCATTTGCTTGTTAATATACTGCTTAGGTCATTTTAAAAGTATTCTGATGTTTCCTGACCTCCTTTGATACTGCAAAACTGGCTCTAATTTTGCCAAAGTTCTACAGATTATGCCAAGATATTTTTAAGTTTTGCAAAGAGTTTCTGTAGAAGTTATCCTACATTTGTACACATTTTTTATATTTGCAAGGATTTAATGGGGAGTATGAACTTAACTAGAATGATTCCTAATATTGCATTAGTTCTCCCTTTTCTATAAACCATTTGCTACAGCACTTGTATTCAGAACCAGTCCATTTACATTAGTAGAGTTGTATTCTGCACTCTGATGAAAGCAGAGGGCTGATTCAAGCCACCCAAGTTGGTAACTGCTGGTGGTGGCTTTATTGTGTGTTTATGATTGGCCTGATGATGTAACTGTGTAAAAATCTTGATGTAACTGTGTAAAAATCTTTCATCCTAATGGTATAAAAGCCTTAAGTTTTAAGGACAGTGTGCTCTATTATTCAGAGTCTGGCTTGAACACCTGTGATTACAAGACCTTGAATATTATCTTAAACCATTAGAGGACCTAAAAACCTGATAAATATATTTTTTTGTACTTGCTCTCACAATCTCAGGGCTATTTAGCAATTTGGTCCTGGGTTCATTGTTGTTGTTGAATGTTAACTGTTTTAGGATGCACTTGCTAAATGAATGCTATATGACTTGTTACTGTTCTGCTTTTCGTTCATTTTAACAGTATTCCAATAGTTGCCTAGCTCTTCTGACTCTTGAAAAGCTGTTTTGTTTCTGAAAATGTTCTCATGAGTTTGCAAAAGGATTTCAAACTTTGCAAATTTTTTCAGTGGTTGTTGAAATTCTCATACTTTTGCACACTTTTTTTCTGTATTTGGAAACATTTCTGCAGGGTTTTGAAAATATTTTAAGGATTCCTTATACTGCAGGAGTTTTGCCTTATTTTGGTAAACCATTTAGTACTACACTTCAGCTGAAAACCATTTGACATTGAGAGAGTTTTATTCTGTACTTGGGTGGGAGTAGAGGGCTGAATAAACCCACCCAAATTAAGAACTAAAATTAAGAACTGCTGGTGGAAGGTTTACTGTTTTCTTATCAGACTTACCAGAAATCTTAACAGTGTATAGGCAGTTCATGCTGGTATGAAGGCCTTACATTTTTCTGAGACTCTGCTCATTTATTCAGATTTTCCCTGTGCCTAGCATGAACACCTGTGGCTAGTAGAAATTAGATTGCATCCAAAACCATCTGTGGATTCACAAAGCTGATATATTTTTTCTTTTGGCGCTTGCTCTAATTTTATCAGTGCTATTTAACAGCTCCCTCCTGCATTCATTGGTTGAATTTATCACTCTTTATCAGCCCAAAGTTGTTAAATAAATACAATCTATTTGTTACTGTAGTGCTATTAAGTCATTTTTATAATATTCTAATATTTCATGATATCATCTGATACTGTAAAAGCTGTTTTGAATCATAAGAAAATACGGTTTACCTTCACATGTGCGTTCTGCACACACCAGATGTTGGAAAGGACATTTGCAAAATTTGCAAATGTCGAATGCAAAATGCTTTGAATGTGCAATGAGAGAATGCACAGTGACATTCGTTCATTGCAGATTCGGCATTTTGGGGGGGTTGCACTATAGTGGGGATCAGAAAACAGACCATTTCCCCACTGTAGTGCATTCTCAGAGTTAGTATATTGAAGTAGGGGGGTGGGGGTGCAGGGGGGCTTCTCCCCTGCATTACACTTCATTACACTGTATTCGACTTTTGTGTTTGAAAATCAATGAATCTGCTTTTTGATTGGCTGATTTTCGAACATTGGAAACTGTCACGGTTTTGAGTTTCATGCGTACGATTTGCTCATATGAGCAATCGCACGAGTGATTTTTGACCATGTAAAGGTAAACCGAAAATACTTCCAAATTTTGCAAACCATTTCTGTAGAAGTTCTCTTACACTTGTGAATACTTTTTCGTATTTGGAAAAATTTCTCAGGGATTTTGAATGTATTTCCAAGGATTCCTGATACTATAGGACTTCTCCCTTTTTTGTAAGCATTTGGTACTGCACTTGAGGTCAAAACCAGACCATTTTACCTTCAGAGAAATGTATTCTAAACTCTGTGGAGAGTAGAAGGATGATTCAATCCACCTGAATTTGGAAATGGTGCAAGGCTTATTGTGTATTTATATGGTTGGCTTGAAAGTTTAACTGTGTTAAAGGATTTCATCCTGCTGATATAAAAGCCTTATATTCTTGTGAGACTGTCCTCATTTATTTGAAGCGTCTTTGTTACTGACTTGGATATCTTTGATTACAAGGCTTTTGACTGTATCTAAAAGCATTAGCAGACCTAAAAACCAAAGATAGGTGTTATATTTTTTAATATGTCTTTATTTATATCTTTTTATATTTGCTGTAACTATCTCAGTACTATTTAACAGTTCTGCATTCAATTTCTTTATTTGGTTGAATTTATCACTGTGTTTCCATCTCCACTTATTAAAGAAATGCCATATGTTTATTACTGTACTGCTCTTATGTCATGTTAACAGTATTTTCACATTTCCTTACTGCCTCTGATAATGTAAAAGCTGTTCTGTTGTTGCCAAAGTTCTCTTGAGTTTACCAAACTATTTCTATGTTCTCCAAAGTTTGCCTGTATTTGTAGAAGTTCACATACATTTGTAGACCTATTTCCTTGTTGGGGAACATTTCTCTGGACTACTGAACTTATTTCCAAGGATTTTTGATACTGCAGGAGGTCTGCTTTTTTCTTGTAAAGTATTTGCTACTGTGCTTGAGTTCAAAACCAGTTCATTTTACATTAAGAAGGTTTTGTCTGCACTCTAGTTTGAGTAGAGGGTTGATTCAACCGACCCATGTTGGTAGCTGCTGGTGAAGGCTTATTGTGTGTTTATGAGATTGGTTTGAGGGCTTAACAATGTAAACATCTTCCGTCCTCCTGGTATAAAAGGCTTACATTTGTGAGACTGTCCTCTGAAACTGCAAAAGTTATTCTGACATTGCCAAAGTTCTTTTGAGTTTGCCAAAGTATTTTTAACTTTTGGTAAGGGGCTTCTGTCTTTGTATAAGATCTCCTACATTTTTACACATTTTTCTGCATTTTGGGTAGTTTCTCAGGGTATTTGAACTTATTTTCAAGGATTAATGATACTGCAGTAGTGTTATCTTAAGTTGTAAAGCATTTGTTACTGCACTTCAGCTCAAAACCAGTTTGTTTTACATTAGGAGGGATTTGTTTTGCACTATGGTGGAAGGGGTGCAAGGGGTGGACTAAATCCATATCAGTTGAAAACTGCTAGTCAAAGACTTTTTGTGTGCTTATCTGATTGGCATGAGGGTTTAAATGTGTAAAATGCTTTCACCCTGCTGGTATAAAGCCTTACATTTTTCTAACACTGTGCTCATTTATTCAGAACGTCCACATGCCTGGCTTAGATACCTGTGATGACACAACTTCAGAATGCATCTGAAAGGATCTGTTAATGTAAAAAGGTGACATGCATATTATTTTTTCATACTTGCTTTTTCGCAGTGCTATTACTAGTTCTGCTCTACATTTATTGATTTTCTTGAATTTATCAATGTTGTTCCCAATGCTGCAATTGTTAAATAAATGCCATCTGTTTCTTAATGTACTGCTGTTATGTCATATTTTCAGTATTTTGACATTTCCTTACCTCCTCTGATAATGTAAAAGCTGCTCTGTTGTTGGCAAAGTTCTATTGAGTTTGCCAAAATATTTCTAAATTCTGTAAAATGTTTCTGTGTTTGTAGAACTCCTACTTTTGCACACATTTTCTGTATTTGGGAACATTTCTCATGGTTAAATAACTTATTTACAAGGATTCCTGACACTACAGGAGTTCTGCTTTTTTTCTTGTAAAGCATTTGGTACTCCATGTGAGCTCTAAACCAGTTCATTTTACACTAAGAGTTTTTGTTCTGCACACTGGTTTGAGTAGAGGACTGATTCAACCAAGCCAAGTTGGGAGCTGCTGGTGGAAGGCTTCTTATGTGTTTATGAGTGTGTTTTGAAGCCTTAACAATGTAAACATCTTCCAACCTCCTGATATAAAAGGCTTACATTTGTGTGAGACTGTCCTCTGAAACTGCAAAAGCTATTCTGTCATTGACAAAGTTCTCCTGAGTTTGCCAAAATATTTTTTAAGTTTTGTCAGCTTTTACTGTCCTTGTATAAAGTCTCCTGGGTTTTTACACATTTTCTGTAATTTGGATCATTTCACAGAGCTTTTGAATTTCTTTTCAGGGATTCATGATACTGCAGTAGTGCTGTTTTATGTTGTAAAGCATTTGTTACTACACTTGAACTCAAAACCAATTTGTTTTACATTAGGAGGCATTTGTTCTGCATTATGGTGGGAACAAGGGGTGGATTGAATCCATTTGATTTTCAAACTGCTGGTGGAAGGCTTTTTGTTTGTTTATCTGATCAGCCTGAGTGCTTAACTGTATAAAATGCTTTCATCCTGCTGTTTTAAAACCCTTACACTTTTTCTAAGACTGTGCCCATTTATTCAGAACTTCCCTGTGCCTGGTTAGATACCTGTGACTACAAGACCTTGGAATTCACCTGAAAACATCTGTGAACCTAAAAAGGTGAAATAAGTATTCTTTATTCTTTTACTTGCTTTTTCCCAATGCTATTTAGTAGTTCTGTTCTACATTTATTGATTTTGTTGAATTTATCAATGTTTTTCACGCTGCCTTTCTTAACCAAATGTCACTTGTTTGTTACTGTAGTGCTTTTACGTCATTTTAATACTGTTTACTTATTTCCTAACCTCTTTTGACATTGCAAAAGCTGTTTTGAGTTTGTCAATGTTCTCAAGAGTTTGAAAATATTTTGAAGGTTTGATAAGTTCTTCAGTGTTTGTAGAAGTTTTCCTAATTTTGCACATATTTTTTTCTGCATTTGGGGACATTTCTCATGCTTTTTGAACTTATTCAAAAGGATTCCTTATATTGCAGATTTGTCTTTTTTTTGGCAAATTCTTTAGTACTGCACTTCAGCTCAAAACCAGGTCATTATACATTAAGAGAGATTTATTCTGGACTCTGGTGGGAGTAGATGGCCGATTAAACCCACCCAAATTGGGAACTGCTGATGGAAGGCTTATTGTTTTCATATCAGATTGTCCTGAGGACGTAACAGTGTATTGGCCTTTCTTCCTGCTTGTTTGAAGGCCTTACATTTTTCTGAGACTGTGCTCATTTATTCAGAGCTTCATTGTGCCTGGCTTGAACACCTGTGACTAGAAGAGCTTAGATTGCATCTAAAACCATCTGTGGACTTACAAAGCTGATATAAGTTTTTTTTTTTTTTTTTTTGCTCTACCTCAGTGCTGTGTAAGAGTTATGTGATGCATTTATTGATTTGGTTTAATTTGTCACTGATTTTCAACCTCCACTTATTAATGAAATGCCATCTGTTTGTTACTGTACTGCGCTTAGGTCATTTTAGCAGTATTCTGATTTTCCTTACCTCATCTGATTCTGCAAAGTCTGTATTTAGCTTGGCAAAGTTCTTTTGAATTTAGCAAAATATATACAAGTTTTGCCAATGTTTTCTTTGTTTGTAGAAGTTCTCCAACATTTGACCACATTTTTGCTGTATTTGGGAACATCTCCCAGGGTTTGTGAACTTATTTCCAAGGTTTAGTGATACTGCCATAGTGTTGCCTTTTGTTGTAAACTATTTATTATTGCATTTGAGCTCAAAATAATTTTTCCATTAAGAGGGTTTTATTTTGCCCTCTGGTAGGAGCAGAGGGCTGAATCAACCCATCCAAGTTGGGAACTGTTAGATGAAGGTTTATGTTTATCTGATTGGCCTAGGGGCTTAAATGTGTAAAAGTATTTCTTCCTGCTGTTATTAAAGCCTTACAGTTTAGTCAAACTGTGTTCTGTGCTCATTTGAGCTTCCCTGCGCCTGGCTGGACACCTTTGACTTCAAGACCTTGGAATGCATCTCTAAGCTTCTGTGAACCTACAAATCTGAAATTAGTGTTTTTTTTTTTTTTGTTTTTTGTTTTTTTTTTGTTCCTGTTCTTTCTGACTGCTATTTATCAGTTCTGGGCTGTATTTCATAATTTGGTTGAATTTATCACTGTTTTTCTGCCTGCATTTGTTAAATCAGTGCCATCTGCTTGTTACTATACTGCTTTGCTCATCTTAACAGTATTCTGTTATTTCCTGACCTCCTCTGATACTGCAAAACCAGTTTTGAGTTTGCCAAAGTTCTACTGAGTATGCAAAAATATTTCTAAGTTTTGCAAAGATTTTCTGTTTTTGTAGAAGTTCTTTTATATGTGTACACATTTTTTTTATATTTGGGAGCATTTCACGGGGGGGGGGGGTGTTGAACTTAATCACAAGGATTCCTAATACTGCAGCAGCTCTGCCTTTTTTGTAATACATTTTCTACTGCACATGAACTCAAAACCAGCTCATTTTACATTAATAGAGTTTTATTCTGCACTCTGGTGGGAGCAGAGATCTAATTCAACCCACCCAAGTGTTGAACAGCTGGTGGAGGGTTAATTGTGTGTTTCTGATTCACCTGATGGCGGAACACTGTAAAAGCCTTTCATCCTGCTGGTATAAAATCCTTACATTGTAATAAGATGGCACATTTATTCAGAGCTTCTGTGTGCCTGGCTTGGACACCTGTGATTAGAAGAGATCGGATATCATCTAAAACCATCAGAGGACCTACAAACCTGGTAAACTTTTTTTTGTTACTTTTTAACCATTCTGTGCTTCCATTTTGATTTGAGTGTATCACTGGATTTCAGTGCCCACTTGATAAAAAAGCACCATCGTTTTTTTCTATACTGTTTTTACATTCTTTTAACAAGTAGTCTGATATTTCCAAACCACCTCTAACACTGCAAAAGCTGTTTTGTGTTTGGAAAACAACTCATGAGTTTGCAAAGCTTTAGTTGTTTGTAAAATATCTCCTACATTTGTGCTCATTTTTCTCTGTTTGGCAACTTTTCTAGACTTTGTGAACTTATTTATTTATTGACATTTGTTAACCAAGTTAGTCCATCTGAACCAGCGGCCATTTTCAGTGGGGATCTGAGGAGAAAAGCTCCATAATTTATACCAATGGTTATAAAAAATAAAAATGGAAATAAAAATAAAATCAACAAAAAGTAGCACAGAACTCATACATATCAGCATGGTTATTACTTTACTAACAAGAGGAGGTCAAGAAATGACATACATAGCATGATTCTAGGAGTGTTAGCATATCAACAAAGATTCATATCAACATAAAAGCAGCCAGAAATAATGAAAAAAATAGCCTGTAGAATACAATAGAGATTATTATATTTTTATGAGGTGAGGTGAGAAGAGAAAAAAGTCAGGAAGAAGTAGCAGGAAGAGAGGGGTTAAGTTGATGAGAGGGAGAAAAGGTCATGTGGGGGTTTGACATGGGCAGGACCACATCTTAAGTACGTGGAGTTTTAGTTCTTGTTTGAACAGCTACTTTTGAAATACAGCACTTATATTGAGGGGGGTGAGTTTCAAGCATGGGGAACAGAGTATTTATAGAGGGAGTTTCCAATACTTGTATTGGGTTTCTATATGCTGAGGAAAATTCCTGATTCTGCAGGTGTTCTTCCCTTTATTGTAATGCATTTGTTAATGCACTTTAGCTCAAAACCAATTCATTTTATGTTGAGCTTTTTATTGCACTCTCTGGGTAGAGCAGAAGGCTGGTTCCACCTATCTAAGTTGGAAACAGCTGGCAGAAACCTTATTACATGTTTATCTTATTGGACTAGGGGCTTAATCCTGCTGGTGTAAAAGCTTTTCATTTTAGTGAGACTGTGCTCATTTATTGAGACCTTCTCTGTGATTGGCTTAGACAGCTATGATTACAAGACCTTGGAAATATATATATAATATACACACACACACATATATATATATATATATATATATATATATATATATATATATATAATATACATATATATGAAATCTGTTTTCAGTTTGCCAAAGTTCTCTTGAATTTACCAAAATATATCTTAGTTTTGCAAAGATTTCCTGCATTTGTAGAAGTTTTCCTACATTTGAGCAATTGTTTTTTGCCTTATTTGGAAACATTTCTCGGGGATTGTAAACTTATTTCCAGGGCTTAATGAGACTACAGTAGTTTTGCCTTCTGTTGTAAAGCATTTATTACTACACTGGAGCTCAAAACTTTTTTTCCAGTAAGAGGGTTTTATTCTGCATTCTGGTACGAGCTGAGGGCTGATTCAACCCGTTCAAGATGGGAATTGTTAGAGAAAGGCTTATTATATTCTCATTGGCCTAAGGGCTTAAATGTATAAAAGTCTTTCATCCTGTTGGTGTTAAAGCCTTATATTTTTGTGAGACTGTGCTCATTTATTGAGAGCTGGTTTGTGCCAGGCTTAGAAAAAAATTGATTACAAGACCATGGATTGCATCCAAAACCATCTGTGGAGCTGGAAAGCTGAAAAATATATTTTTTTCTTTTTCACATGCTATATCAGTGCTAACTGTTCTGTACTGCATTTCTTGATTTCATTGAGTTTATCACTGTTTTCAGCCTGCATAAATGCCATATGTTTGTTACTGTACTGCTTATGTCATTTTAACTGTATTGTGATATTTCCTGACCTCCTTTATACTGCGAAGGAGGTTCTCAGTTTGCCAAAGTTCTTCTAAGTATGCCAAAATATTTCTAAGTTTTGCAATGTGTTTCTGTAGAAGTTCTCCTACTTCTGTACACATTTTTTTCATGTTTTCAACCATTTCTTAGGGAGTTTGAACATAACTTCAAGGTTTCCTAATACTGCTGTAGTTTTGCCTTTTTTGTAAAGCATTTGCTACAGCATTTGTCCTCAAAACCAGTTCATTTACATTAATAGAGTTGGATTGTGCACTCTGGTGAGAGTAGAGAGCTAATTCAACCCATCCATGTTGGTAACTGCTGGTGGAGGTTTTACTGTATATTTATGATTGTCCTGCTGGCTTAACTGTGTAAAAGTCTTTCATTCTGCTGGTATAAAAGCCTTACATTTAATGACATTGTGCTTTCTTTTCAGAGCATGTCTGTCCCTGTCTTGGATGTGCAGAACTGGCATCCCTGGATGGCTCCCAGCCTATCCGCACTGATGGCTGACTCCCCATGCTGGCCCTGTGTGCGAGATACGATGCAGGCCCTATCTTCACTCCTCTGGGGGCCGGGAGGAAGACTGTAAATATTACTTAAAATTGTCAGAGGACCTACAAACCTGGCAGATGTATTTTTTCTTTACTATTGTACCCTTGCTCTATCTCAGGGCTATTTAGCAATTTGGTGCTGCATTTATTGACTTGGTGAAATTTATCAGTGTTTTTAGTCGACGCTTGTGAAATGAATGCTGTTTGTTACTATACTGCTTTTAGTTCCTTTTAACATTATTCTGGTAGTCCATTAGCTCTTCTGATGCTACAAAGGCTGTTTTGTTTTTGTCAAAGTTCTCATGAGTTTGCAAAAACATTTCTAAGTTTGAAAAGTTTTTCTGTGTTCGTTGAAGACCTCATACTTTTGTAAACTTTCTTTTCGTATTTGGGAACATTTCTCAGGGGTTTGGAAAATATTTCTAAGGATTCCTTATGCTGCAGGAGTTTTGTCTTTTTTCGGCAAATCATTTAGTACTGCACTTCAGCTCAAAACCAGATGATATAGATCCAGGAGCAGATGGTGGATTGAATCCATTTGAGTTGGAAACTGCAGGTGGAAGGCATTTTGTGTGCTTATCTGATTGGACTGAGGGCTTAACTGTGTAAAATGCTGTCACCCTGCTGGTATAATGCCTTACATTTTTCTGAGACTGTGTTTATGTAGTCAGAACCTCTACATACCTGGCTTAGATACCTGTGATGACAAGACTTTGGAATGCATCTGAAAGGATCTGTGAACCTAAAAAGGTGAAATACATATTTATTTACTTGCTTTTGTAAATTTATCAATGCTTTTCATGCTGCACTTGTTAAATGAATGCCATATGTTTGTTACTGTAGTGCTTTTAGGTCATTTTAATAGTGTTATCTCATTTACTAACCTCCTCTGATAGTGGAAACGTTGTTTTGAGTTTGTCCACATTCTCAAAAAGTTTTGAAAAGTTCTTCTACAAACACAGAATTTCTCCTATGTTTGCACACATATGTCTGTAGCTGGGAACATTTCTCATGGTTTTTCAACTTATTCAGAAGGATTTCTGATGCTGCAGGAGTTCTGCCTTTTTTTGGTGAAACGTATCCTACAGCACTTGAGCTCAAAACCAGTTCATTTAACATTAACAGAGTTTTATTCTGCCATCTGCTGGGAGTAGAGGGCTTATTCCACCCATCTGAGTTTGGAACTTCTGGTGCAAGACTTATTGTCTGTTTATATGATTGTCCTGAGGGCTTAACTGTGTAAATTAATTTATCCTGATGGTTCAAAAGCCTGTCATTTTTGTGAAACTGTGCTCTTTTATTGAGAGTTTGTCTGTGCCTGGCTTAGTGAAATTTGACTATAAGACCATGAATTGCTTCCAAAACCATCTGTGGACCTAGAAAGCTAATATAATTTTTTGTGCATATGCCCTATCTGAGTGTTATTTACCAGTCCTGGGTTAAATTTCTTGATTGTATTAAATTTATAATTTTTTTCAGACTGCACTTGTTAAATAAATGCCATCTCCTTGTTACTGTACTGCTTAGGTCATTTTAAAAGTATTCTGATGTTTCTTGACCTCCTATGATACTGCAAAACTTGCTCTATGTTTGCCAAAGTTCTACAGATTATGCCAAGATATTTTTAAGTTTTGCAAATAGTTTCTGTAGAAGTTATCCTACATTTATATGCATTTTTTATATTTACAAGGATTTATTGGGGAGTTTGAACTTAATTCAAATGATTCCTAATATTGCAGTAGTTCTCTCTTTTCTGTAAAGCATTTGTTACAGCACTTGTATTCAAAACCAGTCCATTTACATTAGTAGAGTTGTATTCTGCACTCTGATGAAAGCAGAGGGCTGATTCAAGCCGCCCAAGTTGGTAACTGCTGGTGGTGGCTTTATTGTGTGTTTATGATTGGCCTGATGACTTAACTATGTAAAAATCTTTCATCCTACTGGTATAAAAGCCTTAAGGTTTAAGGACAGTGTGCTCTATTATTCAGATTCTGGCTTGGACACCTGTGATTACAAGACCTTGAATATTATCTTAAACCATTAGAGGACCTAAAAACCCGATAAATATATTTTTTGCACTTGCTCTCACAATCTGAGGGCTATTTAGCAATTTGGCCCTGGGTTCATTGATTTTGTTGAATGTTAACTGTTTTAGGGTGCACTTGTTAAATAAATGCTATATGACTTGTCACTGTTCTGCATTTTTCTCATTTTAACAGTATTCTGATAGTTGCCTAGCTCTTCTGACTCTCGAAAAGGTGTTTTGTTCCTGAAAAAGTTCTCATGAGGTTGCAAAAAGATTTCAAACTTTGCAAATTTTTTCTGTGGTTCTTGAAATTCTCATACTTTTGCACAATTTTTTTCTGTATTTGGAAACATTTCTCCAGGGTTTTGAAAATATTTTAAGGATTCCTTACACTGCAGGAGTTTTGCCTTACTTTGGTAAACCATTTAGTACTGCACTTCAGCTGAAAACCATTTGACATTGAGAGAGTTTTATTCTGTACTTGGGTGAGAGTAGAGGGCTGAATAAACCCACCCATATTAAGAACTAAAATTAAGAACTGCTGCTGGAAGGTTTACTGTTTTCTTATCAGACTTACCAGAAATCTTAACAGTGTATAGGCAGTTCATGCTGGTATGAAGGCCTTACATTTTTCTGAGACTCTGCTCATTTATTCAGATTTTCCCTGTGCCTAGCACAAACACCTGTCGCTAGTAGAAATTAGGTTGCATCCAAAACCATCTGTGGACTCACAAATCTGATATGTTTTTTTTTCTTTTGGCGCTTGCTCTAATTTTATCAATGCTATTTAACAGCTCCCTCCTGCATTCATTGGTTGAATGTATCACTCTTTATCAGCCCACAGTTGTTAAAGAAATACAATCTATTTGTTACTGTAGTGCTATTAAGTCATTTTTACAATATTCTAATATTTCATGATATCATCTGATACTGTAAAAGCTGTTTTGAATTTGCTAAAGTTCCCCCTAAACATACGAAAATACAGTTTACCTTCATATGTGTATTCTGCACACAGTAGATGTTTGGAAAGACATTTGCAAAGTTTGCAAACGTCAAATGCAAAATGCTTTGAATGTGCAATGAGATAATGCACAGTGACATTCGTGCATTGCAGACTTGCCATTTTGGGGGGATTGCGCTATAGTGGGGATCGGAAAACAGACCCTTTCCCCACTGTAGTGCAATCTCGGAGTTAGTATATTAAAGTTGGGGGGTGTGGGGAGTGCAGGGGGGCTTCTCCCCTGCATTGCATTTCATTACACTGTATTCAACTTTTGTGTTTGAAAATCAGTGAATCTGCTTTTCAATTTGCTGATTTTCGAACATTGGAAACTGTCACGGTTTTGAATTTCATGCGTACGATTTGCTCATATGAGCAATTGCGCAAGTGATTTTTATCCATGTAAAGGTAAACCAAAAATACTTCCAAATTTTGCAAACTATTTCTGTAGAAGTTCTCTTACACTTGTGAATACTTTTTTGTATTTGGAAAATTTTCTCAGGGATTTTGAATGTATTTCCAAGGATTCCTGATAGTATAGGGCTTCTCCCTTTTTTGTAAGCATTTGGTACTGCACTTGAGATCAAAACCAGACCATTTTACATTCAGAGAAATTTATTCTGCACTCTGGGGAGAGTAGAAGGATGATTAAATCCACCTGAATTTGGAAATGGCGCAAGGCTTATTGTGTCTTTATATGGTTGGCTTGAAAGTTTAACTCTGTTAAAGGATTTCATCCTGCTCATATAAAAGCCTTATATTCTTGTGAGACTGTCCTCATTTATTTGGAGTGTCTTTGTTACTGGCTTGGACATCTATGATTACAAGGCTTTTGACTGTATCTAAAAGCATTAGCAGACCTAAAAACCGGATATAAGTATTATATTTTTAATATTTCTTTATCTGTTTCTTTTTGTATTTGCTATAACTATCTCAGTGCTATTTAACAGTTCTGCATTCAATTTCTTTATTTGGTTGAATTTATCACTGTGTTTCCGTCTCCTTTTATTAAAGAAATGCCATCTGTTTATTACTGTACTGCTTTTATGTCATGTTAACAGTATTTTCACATTTCCTTACTGCCTCTGAGAATAAAAAAGCTGTTCTGTTGTTGCCAAAGTTCTCTTGGGTTTACCAAACTATTTCTATGTTCTGCAAAGTTTGCCTGTATTTGTAGAAGTTCACATACATTTGTAGACCTATTTCCTTGTTGGGGAACATTTCTCTGGACTACTGAACTTATTTCCAAGGATTTTTGATACTGCAGGAGTTCTGCTTTTTTTCTTGTAAAGTATTAGCTACTGTACTTGAGTTCAAAACCAGTTCATTTTACATTAAGAAGGTTTTTTTCTGCACTCTAGTTTGAGTAGAGGGCTGATTCTACCAACCCATGTTGGGAGCTGCTGGTGGAAGGCTTACTGTGTGTTTATGAGATTGGTTTGAGGGATTAACAATGTAAACATCTTCCATCCTCCTGGTATAAAAGGCTTACATTTGTGAGACTGTCCTCTGAAACTGCAAAAGTTATTCTGACATTGCCAAAGTTCTCTTGAGTTTGCCAAAGTATTTTTAAGTTTTGGTAAGGGTTTTCTGTTTTTGTATAAGGTCTCCTACATTTTTACACATTTTTCTGCATTTTGGGTAGTTTCTCATGCTATTTGAACTTATTTTCAAGGATTAATGATACTACAGTAGTGCTGCCTTATGTTGTAAAGCATTTGTTACTGCACTTCAGCTCAGAACCAGTTTGTTTTACATTAGGAGGGATTTGTGTTGCACTATGATGGAAGGTGTGCAAGGGGTGGACTAAATCCATATCAGTTGGAAACTGCTGGTGGAAGACTTTTTGTGTGCTTATCTGATTGGCAGGAGGGTTTAACTGTGTAAAATGCTTTCACCCTGCTGGTATAAAGCCTTACATTTTTCTAAGACTGTGCTCATTTATTCAGAACTTCCACATGCCTGGCTTAGATACCTGTGATGACACAACTTCAGAATGCATCTGAAATGATCTGTGAACCTAAAAAGGTGACATGCATATTATTTTATTCTACTTGCTTTTTCACAGTGCCTTTACTAGTTCTGTTCTACATTTATTGATTTTCTTGCACTTATCAATGTTTTTCACACTACTGCAATTGTTAAAGAAATGCCATCTGTTTCTTAATGTACTGCTCTTATGTCATGTTAACAGTATTTTGACATTTCCTTACCTCCTCTGATAATGTAAAAGCTGCTCTGTTGTTGGCAAAATTCTCTTGAGTTTGCCAATATATTTCTAAATTCTGTAACATTTTTCTGTGTTTGTAGAACTCCTACTTTTGCATACATTTTTCTGTATTAGGGAACATTTCTCAGGATTAAATAACTTATTTACAAGGATTCCTGACACTGCAGGATTCTGCTTTTTTTCTTGTAAGGCATTTGCTACTCCACATGTGCTCTAAACCAGTTCATTTTACATTAAGATTTTTTTTTCTGCATGCTGGTTTGAGTAGAGGACTGATTCAACCAACCCAAGTTGGGAGCTGCTGATGGAAGGCTTGTTATGTGTTTATGAGTTTGTCCTGAAGGCTTAACAATGTAAACATCTTCCATCCTCCTGATATAAAAGGCTTACATTTGTGTGAGACCATCCTCTGAAACTCCAAAAGCTATTCTGTCATTGACAAAGTTCTCGTGAATTTGCCAAAATATTTTTTAAGTTTTGTCAGCTTTTACTGTCCTTGTATAAAGTCTCCTGGGTTTTTACACATTTTCTGTATTTTGGATCATTTCACAGAGCTTTTGAATTTATTTTCAAGGATTCCTGATACTGCAGTAATGCTGTCTTATGCTGTAAAGCATTTGTTACTACAATTGAGCTCAATACCAGTTTGTTTTACATTAGGAGGTATTTGTTCTCCACTATGGTGGGAACAAGGGGTGGATTGAATCCATTTGATTTGGAAACAGCTGGTGAAAGGCTTTTTGTGTGTTTATCTGATCAGCCTGAGTGCTTAACTGTGTAAAATGCTTTCATCCTGCTGGTATAAAACCCTTACACATTTTCTAAGACAGTGCTCATTTATTCAGAACTTCCCTCTGCCTGGTTAGATACCTGTAACTACAAGACCTTGGAATTCACCTGAAAACATCTGTGAACCTAAAAAGGTGAAATAAGTATTCTTTATTCTTTTACTTGCTTTTTCTCAGTGCTATTTAGTAGTTCTGTTCTGCATTTATTGATTTTGTTGAATTTATCAATGTTTTTCACGCTGCCTTTATTAAACAAATGTCACTTGTTTGTTACTGTAGTGCTTTTACATAATTTTAATACTGTTTACTTATTTCCTAACCTCTTTTGACATTGCAAAAGCTGTTTTGAGTTTGTCAATGTTCTCAAGAGTTTGAAAATATTTTGAATTTTTGATAAGTTCTTCTGTGTTTGTAGAAGTTCTCCTAATTTTGCACACATTTTTCTGCATTTGGGGACATTTCTCATGCTTTTCGAACTTATTCAAAAGGATTCCTTATATTGCAGATTTGTCTTTTTTTTTGGTAAATTATTTAGTACTGCACTTCAGCTCAAAACCAGGTCATTATGCATTAAGAGAGATTTATTCTGGATTCTGGTGGGAGTAGATGGCTGATTAAACCCACCCAAATTGGGAACTGCTGGCGGAAGGCTTATTGTTTTCATATCAGATTGTCCTGAGGATGTAACAGTGTATTGGCCTTTCTTCCTGCTTGTTTGAAGGCCTTACATTTTTCTGAGACTGTGCTCATTTATTCAGAGCTTCATTGTGCCTGGCTTGAACACCTGTGACTAGAAGAACTTAGATTGCACCTAAAACCATCTGTGGACTTACAAAGCTGATATAAGTATTTTTTTTTGCTCTACCTCACTGCTGTGTAAGAGTTATGTGATGCATTTATTGATTTGGTTTAATTTGTCACTGTTTTTCTACCGCCACTTATTAATGAAATGCCATCTTTTTGTTACTGTACTGTGCTTAGGTAATTTTAGCTGTATTCTGATTTTCCTTACCTCATCTGATTCTGCAAAATCTGTACTGAGCTTGGCAAAGTTCTTTTGAATTTAGCAAAATATATCTAAGTTTTGCCAATGTTTTCTTTGTTTGTAGAAGTTCTCCAACATTTGAGCACATTTTTGCTGTATTTGGGAACATTTCCCAGGGTTTGTGAACTTATTTACAAGGCTTAGTGATACTGCCATAGTTCTGACTTTTGTTGTAAATTATTTATTGTTGCACTTGAGGTTAAAATATTTTTTTCCATTAAGAGGGTTTTATTTTGCCCTCTGGTAGGAGCAGAGGTCGTAATCAACCCATCCAAGATGGGAACTGTTAGTGGAATGTTTATGTTAATCTGATTGGCCTAGGGGCTTAAATGTGTAAAAGGCTTTCCTCCTGCTGGTATTAAAGCCTTACATTTTAGTGAAACTGTGTTCTGTGCTCATTTGTTCAGAGCTTTCCTGTGCCTGGCTAGACACCTTTGACTTCAAGACCTTGGAATGCATCTCTAAGTGTCTGTGAACCTACACATTTGAAATAAGTGTCTTTTTTTGTTCCTGCTCTTTCTGACTGCTATTTAGCAGTTATGGGCTGTATTTCATAATTTTGTTGAATTTATCACTGTTTTTCTGCCTGCATTTGTTAAATCAGTGCCATCTGCTTGTTACTATACTGCTTTGCTCATCTTAACAGTATTCTGTTATTTCCTGACCTCCTCTGATACTGCAAAACCATTTCTGAGTTTGCCAAAGTTCTACCGAGTATGCAAAAATATTTCTAAGTTTTGCAAAGATTTTCTGTTTTTGTTGAAGTTCTTTTATATGTGTACACATTTTTTTATATTTGGGAGCATTTCTCGGGGGGTTGAACTTAATTACAAGGATTCCTAATACTGCAGCAGTTCTGCCTTTTTTGTAATGCATTTTCTACTGCACATGAACTCAAAACCAGCTCATTTTACATTAATAGAGTTTTTATTCTGCACTCTGGTGGGAGCAGAGATCTAATTCAACCCACCCAAGTGTTGAACAGCTGGTGGAGGGTTTATTGTGTGTTTCTAATTCACCTTATGGCTGAACTCTGTAAAAGTCTTTCATCCTGCTGGTATAAAATCCTGGCATTGTAGTGAGATGGCTCATTTATTCAGAGCTTCTCTGTACCTGGCTTGGACACCTGTGATTACAAGGGATCGGATATCATCTAAAACCATCAGAGGACCTACAAACCTGGTAAACTTTTTTTTAGTTACTTTTTAACCATTCTATGCTTGCTTTTTGATTTGAATGTATCACTGGATTTCAGTGCCCACTTGTTAAAAAAGCACCATTGTTTTTTTTTCTATACTGTTCTTACATTGTTTTAACAAGTAGTCTGATATTTCCAAACCACGTCTAACACTGCAAAAGCTGCTTTGTGTTTGCCAAACAACTCATGAGTTTGCAAAGCTTTAGTTGTTTGTAGAATATCTCCTACATTTGTGCTCATTTTTCTCTATTTGGCAACTTTCCTCTGAGTTTGTGAACCTATTTATTTATTGACATTTGTTAACCTGGTTAGTCCATCTGAACCAGGGGCCATTTTCAGTGGAGATCTGCGGAGAAAAGCTCCAGAATTTATACCAATGTTTACAAAAAATAAAAATGGAAATAAAAATAAAATCAACAAAAAGTAACACAGAACTCATACATATCAGCATGGTCATTACTTTACTAACAAGAGGAGGTGAAGAAATGACATACATAGCATGATTCTAGGAGTGTTAGCATATCAACAAATTTCTTATCAACATAAAAGCAGTCAGAAATAATAAAGAAATAGCCTGTAGAATACAATAGAGGTTATTATATTTTTATGAGGTGAGGAGAGAAAAGAAAAAAGTCCGGAAGAAGTAGCAGGAAGAGAGGGGTTAAGTAGATGATAGCGAGAAAAGGTCATGTGGAGGGTTGACATGGGCAGGACCACATCTTAAGTACGTGGAGTTTTAGTTCTTGTTTGAACATCTACTTTTGAAATACAGTTCTTATATTGAGGGGAGTGAGTTTCAAGCATGGGGAATAGAGTATTTATAGATTGAGTTTCCAATACATTTATTGGGTTTCTATATGTTGAGGAAAATTCCTGATACTGCAGGTGTTCTTCCCTTTATTGTAATGCATATGTTAATGCACTTTAGCTCAAAACCAATTCATTTTATGTTGAGTTTTTTATTGCACTCTCTGGGTAGGGCAGAGGGCTGGTTCAACCTATCTAAGTTGGAAACAGCTGGCAGAAGCCTTATTGCATGTTTATCTTATTGGACTAAGGGCTTAATCCTGCTGGTGTAAAAGCTTTTAATTTTAGTGAGACTGTTCTCATTTATTGAGAGCTTCTCTGTGATTGGCTTAGACAGTTTGCCAAAGTTCTCTTGAATATACCAAAATATATCTTAGTTTTGCAAAGTTTTTCTGCATTTGTAGAAGTTTTCCTACTTTTGAGCAATTGTTTTTTGCCTTATTTGGAAGCATTTCTCGGGGATTGTAAACTTATTTCCAAGGCTTAATGAGACTGCAGTAGTTTTGCCTTCTGTTGTAAAACATTTATTACTACACTGGAGCTCAAAACCTTTTTTCCAGTAAGAGGGTTTTATTCTGAATTCTGGTAGGAGCAGAGGGCTGATTCAACCCATTCAAGTTGGGAATTGTTAGAGAAAGGCTTATTGTATTCTCATTGGCCTAAGGGCTTAAATGTATAAAATTCTTTCATCATGTTGGTATTAAAGCCTTACATTTTTATGAGACTGTGCTCATTTATTGAGAGCTGATTTGTGCCAGGCTTAGAAAAATGTGACTACAAGACCATGGATTGCATCCAAAACCATCTGTGGAGCTGGAAAGCTGAAAATATATATTTTTTCTTTTTCACATGCTATATCAGTGCTAACTGTTCTATACTGCATTTCTTGATTTCATTGAGTTTATCACTGTTTTCAGCCTGCACTTGTTAAATAAATGCTATATGTTTGTTACTGTACTGCGTATGTCATTTTAACTGTATTGTGATATTTCCTGACCTCCTTTATACTGCAAAGGAGGTTCTGAGTTTGCCAAAGTTCTTCTAAGTATGCCAAAATATTTCTAAGTTTTGCAATGTGTTTCTGTAGAAGTTCTCCTACTTATGTACACATTTTTTCATGTTTTCAACCATTTCTTAGGGAGTTTGAACATAACTTCAAGGTTTCCTAATACTGCTGTAGTTTTGCCTTTTTTGTAAAGCATTTGCTACAGCACTTGTACTCAAAACCAGTTCATTTACATTAATAGAGTTGGATTCTGCACTCTTGTGAGAGCAGAGAGTTAATTCAACCAGTCCATGTTGGTAACTGCTGGTGGAGGTTTTATTGCATATTTATGATTGTCTGATTGTCCTGCTGGCTTAACTGTGTAAAAGTCTTTCATCCTGCTGGTATAAAAGCCTTACATTTAATAACACTGTGCTTTCTTTTCAGAGCATGTCTGTCCCTGTCTTGGATGTGCAGAACTGGCATCCCGGGGATGGCCCCCGGCCTATCCGCACTGATGGCTGACTCCCTATGCTGGCCCTGTGTGCGAAATGCCATGCAGGCCCTATCTTCACACCTCTGGAGGCTGGGGGGAAGACTTTAAATATTACCTAAAATTGTCAGAGGACCTACAAACCTGGCAGATGTATTTTTTCTTTACTATTGTACCCTTGCTCTATCTCAGGGCTATTTAGCAATTTGGTGCTACATTTATTGACTTGGTAAAACTTATTAGTGTTTTTAGGTGACGCTTGTGAAATGAATGCTGTTTGTTACTATACTGCTTTTAGTTCCTTTTAACAGTATTCTGGTAGTCCATTAGCTCTTCTGATGCTACAAAGGCTGTTTTGTTTTTGTCAAAGTTCTCATGAGTTTGCAAAAACATTTCTAAGTTTGAAAAGTTTTTCTGTGTTTGTTGAATACCTCATACTTTTTGTACACTTTTTTTTGGTATTTGGGAACATTTCTCAGGGGTTTGGAAAATATTTCTAAGGATTCCTAATGCTGCAGGAATTTTGTCTTTTTTTCAGTAAACCATTTAGTACTGCACTTCAGCTCCAAACTAGGTGATATAGACCCGGGAGCAGAGGGTGGATTGAATCCATCTGAGTTGGAAACTGCAGGTGGAAGGCATTTTGTGTGCTTATCTGATTGGACTGAGGGCTTAACTCTGTAAAATGCTTTCACCCTGCTTGTATAAAGCCTTACATTTTTCTGAGACTGCACTCATGTATTCAGAACCTCCACATACCTGGCTTAGATACCTGTGATGACAACACTTTGGAAAGCATCTGAAAGGATCTGTGAACCTAAAAAGGTAAAATACATATTTTTTTACTTGCTTTTGTAAATTTATCAATGCTTTTCATGCTGCACTTGTTAAATGAATGCCATCGGTTTGTTACTCTAGTGCTTTTAGGTCATTTTAATAGTGTTCTCTTATTTCCTAACCTTCTGTGATACTGGAAAAGTTGTTTTGAGTTTGTCAACATTCTCAAGAGTTAGAAAATATTTCTTAGTTTTGAAAAGTTCTTATACAAACACAGAATGTCTCCTACTTTTGCACACATACTTCTGAAGTTGGGAATATTTCTTATGGTTTTTCAACTTATTCAGAAGTTATGAAAGAGAAAAAACGGCTCCAAGATCCACAAATCGCACCAGCAAGTGTAAAGTGTTCTATTTCTTATTCAGAAGGATTGCTGATACCGCAGGAGTTCTGCCTTTTTTGGTGAAACATATTCTACAGCACTTGAGCTCAAAACCAGTTCATTTAACACTAACAGAGTTTTATTCTGCCATCTGCTGGGAGTAGAGGGCTTATTCCACCCATCTGAGTTTGGAACTTCTGGTGCAAGACTAATTGTCTGTTTATATGATTGTCCTGAGGGCTTAACTGTGTAAATTCATTTATCCTGCTGGTTTAAAAGCCTGTCATTTTTGTGAAACTGTGCTCTTTTATTGAGAGCTTGTCTGTGCCTGGCTTAGAGAAATTTGACTATAAGACCATGGATTGCTTCCAAAACCATCTGTGGACCCAGAAAGCTAATATCATTTTTTGTGCACATGCTCTATCTTTGTGAATTTCTTGATTGTATTGAATTTATCATTTTTTCAGACTGCACTTGTTAAATAAATGCCATCTGCTTGTTACTGTACTGCTTAGGTCATTTTAAAAGTATTCTGATGTTTTCTGACCTCCTTTGATACTGCAAAACTGGCTCTAAGTTTGCCAAAGTTCTACAGATTATGCCAAGATATTTTTAAGTTTTGCAAAGAGTTTCTGTAGAAGTTATCCTACATTTGTACACATTATTTTATATTTGCAAGGATTTATTGGGGAGTTTGAACTTCATTAGAATGATTCCTAATATTGCAGTAGTTTTCCCTTTTCTGTAAACCATTTGCTACAACACTTGTATTCAAAACCAGTCCATTTACATTAGTAGAGTTGTATTCTGCACTCTGATGAAAGCAGAGGGCTGATTCAAGCCAACCAAGTTGGTAACTGCTGGTGGTGGCTTTATTGTGTGTTTCTGATTGGCCTGATGACTTAACTCTGTAAAATCTTTCATCCTGCTGATATATAAGCCTTACGTTTTAATGATAGGGTGCTCTATTATTTAAAGTTTGGCTTGGACATCTGTGATTACAAGACCTTGAATATTATCTTAAACCATCAGATGACTGTGTGAAAATCTTTCATCCTGCTGGTATAAAAGCCTTAAGTTTTAAGGACAGTGTGCTCTATTATTCAGAGTCTGGCTTGGACACCTGTGATTACAAGACCTTGAATATCTTAAACCATTAGAGGACCTAAAAACCTGATAAATATATTGTTTGCACTTGCTCTCACAATCTCAGGGCTATTTAGCAATTTGGTCTTGGCTTCATTGATTTTGTTGAATGTTAACTGTTTTAGGGTGCACTTGTGAAATGAATGCTGTATGACTCCTTACTGTTCTGCTTTTTGATCATTTTAACAGTATTCCGATAGTTGCCTAGCTCTTCTGACTCTCAAAACGCTGTTTTGTTTCTGAAAAAGTTCTCATGAGTTTGCAAAAAGATTTCAAACTTTGCAAATTTTTTCTGTGGTTGTTGAAATTCTCATACTTTGCACACTTTTTTTCTGTTTTGAAAATATTTTAAGGATTCCTTATACTGCAGGAGTTTTGTCTTATTTTGGTAAACCATTTAGTACTGCAATTCAGCTGAAAACCATTTGACATTGAAAGAGTTTTATTCTGTACTTGGGTGGGAGTAGAGGGCTGAATAAACCCACCCTAATTAAGAACTAAAATTAAGAACTGCTAGTGGAAGGTTTACTGTTTTCTTATCAGACTTACCAGAAATCGTAACAGTGTATAGACAGTTCATGCTGGTATGAAGGCCTTACATTTTTCTGAGACTCTGCTCATTTATTCAGATTTTTCCTGTGTCTAGCATGAACACTTGTGGCTAGTAGAAATTAGATTGCATCCAAAACCATCTGTGGACTCACAAAGCTGATATATTTTTTCTTTTGGCGCTTGCTCTAATTTTATCAGTGCTGTTTAACAGCTCCCTCCTGCATTCATTGGTTGAATTTATCACTCTTTATCAGCCCACAGTTATTAAAGAAATACAACCTATTTGTTACTGTAGTGTTATTAAGTCATTTTTACAATATTCTAATATTTCATGATATCATCTGATACTGTAAAAGCTGTTTTGAATTTGTTAAAGTTCCCCCTAAACATATGAAAATATGGTTTACCTTCATATGTGCGTTCTGCATACAGCAGATATTCAAAAGGACATTTGCAAAGTTTGCAAACGTCGAATGCAAAATGCTTTGAATGTGCAATGAGAGAATGCACAGTGATATTCGCTCATTGCAGATTCGGCATTTTGGGGGGAATTGCACTATAGTGGGAATCAGGAAACAGACCCTTTCCCCATTGTAGTGCTATCTCGAAGTTAGTATATTATAGTAGGGGGGTGTGGGGGGCTCAGGGGGGCTTCTCCCATGCATTACACTTCATTACACTGTATTTGACTTTTGTGTTTGAAAATCAGTGAATCTGCTTTTCAATTTGCTGATTTTCAAACATTGGAAACTGTCACGGTTTTGAGATTCATGCTTACGATTTGCTCATATGAGCCATCGCACAAGTGATTTTCGTCCATGTAAAGGTAAACCGAACATACTTCCAAAGTTTGCAAACCATTTCTGTACAAGTTCTCTTACACTTGTGAATACTTTTTTATATTTGGAAAAATTTCTCAGGGATTTTGAATGTATTTCCAAGGATTCCTGATACTATAGGACTTCTCCCTTTTTTTAAGCATTTGGTACTGAACTTAGATCAAAACCAGACCATTTTACCTTCAGAGAAATTTATTCTGCACTCTGGGGATAGTAGAAGGATGATTCAATCCACCTGAATTTGGAAATGGTGCAAGGCTTATTGTGTGTTTATATGGTTGGCTTGAAAGTTTAACCATGTTAAAGGATTTCATCCTGCTGATATAAAAGCCTTATATTCTTGTGAGACTGTCCTCATTTATTTGGAGTGTCTTCGTGTCTGGCTTGGACATCTATAATTACAAGGCTTTTGACTGTATCTAAAAGCATTAGCAGACCTAAAAACTGGATATAAGTTTTATATTTTTTGATATTTCTTTATTTCTTTTTGTATTTGCTGTAATTATCTCAGTGCTATTTAACAGTTCTGCACTCAATTTCTTTATTTGGTTGAATTTATCACTGTGTTTCCATCTCCACTTATTAAAGAAATGCCATCTGCTTATTACTGTACTGCTCTTATGTCATGTTAACAGTGTTTTCACATTTCCTGAATGCCTGTGATAATGTAAAAGCTGTTCTGTTGTTGCCAAAGTTCTCTTGAGTTTACCAAACTATTTCTATGTTATGCAAAGTTTTCCTGTATTTGTAGAAGTTCACATACATTTGTAGACCTATTTCCTTGTTGGGGAACATTTCTCTGGACTACTGAACTTACTTCTAAGGACACCGCAGGAGTTCTGCTTTTTTTCTTGTAAAGTATTTGCTACTTGTGCTTGAGTTCAAAACCACTTCATTTTACATCAAGAAGGTTTTTTTCTGCACTCTAGTTTGAGTAGAGGGCTGATTCAACCGACCCATTTTGGGAGCTGCTGGTGGAAGGCTTATTGTGTGTTTATGAGATTGGTTTGAGGGCTTAACAATGTAAACATCTTCCATCCTCCTGGTATAAAAGGCTTACATTTGTGAGACTGTCCTCTGAAACTGCAAAAGTTATTCTGACATTGCCAAAGTTCTCTTGAGTTTGCCAAAGTATTTTTAAGTTTTGGTAAGGATTTTCTGTCTTTGTATAATGTCTCCTACATTTTTATACATTTTTCTGCATTTTGGGTAGTTTATCAGGGTATTTGAAATTATTTTCAAGGATTAATGATACTGCAGTATTGCTGTCTTATGTTGTAAAGCATTTCTTACTGCACTTCAGCTCAAAACCAGTTTGTTTTACATTAGGAGGGATTTGTTTTGCACTATGGTGGAAGGGGTGGACTAAATCCATATCAGTTGGAAACTGCTGGTGGGAGACTTTTTGTGTGCTTATTGAGTGGCCTGAGGGTTTAACTGTGTAAAATGCTTTCACCCTGCTGGTATAATGCCTTACATTTTTCTAAGACTGTGCTCATTTATTTAAAACTTCCACATGCTTTGCTTAGATACCTGTGATGACACAACTTCAGAATACATCTGAAAGGATATGTGAACCTTTAAAAGGTGACATGCACATTATTTTTTTCTACTTGCTTTTTCACAGTGCTATTACTAGTTCTGTTCTACATTTATTAATTTTCTTGAATTTATCAATGTTTTTCACACTACTTCACTTGTTAATTGAATGACATCTGTTTGTTACTGTAGTGCATTTAGGTCATTTCAATAGTGTTCTCTTATTTCATAACCTCTTCTGATACTGGAACAGTTGTTTTGAGTTTTTCAGCATTCTCACTTTTGCACTCTGGTGAAAGCAGAGGGCTGATTCAAGCCACCCAAGTTGATGACTGCTGATGGTGGCTTATTGTTTGTTTCTGATTGGCCTGATGACTTAACTCTGTAAAATCTTTCATCCTGCTGATATATAAGCCTTACGTTTTAATGATAGGGTGCTCTATTATTTAAAGTTTGGCTTGGACATCTGTGATTACAAGACCTTGAATATTATCTTAAACCATCAGATGACCAATAAACCTGATAGATTTTTTTTTTTTTTTTTTGCACTTGCTCTAATAACTATCTCTGGGGTATTATTTATCAATTCGGTCCTGAGTTCATTGACTTTGTTGATTGTATAACTATTTTAGGGTGCACTTGTTAAATGAATTCTATCTGATCTAGTACTGTACTGCTTTCTGGTCATTTTAACAAAATTCTAATAGTTGCCTAGCTTTTCTGACTCTTGAAAAGCTGTTTTGTTTTTGAAAAAGTTCTCATAAATTTGTGAAAATATTTCAAACTTTGCAAAGCTTTTTTGTGTTTATTGAAGTTCTCATACTTTTACTCACTGTTTTGTATTTTGGAAAATTTCTCCAGGGTTTTGAAAATATTACTTATACAGAAGGAGTGCTCCCTTATTTTGGTAAATCATTTAGTACTGCACTTCAGCTGAAAACCAGGTCAATGCACATTGAGACAGTTTTGTTCTGCATTCTGGTGGGTGTAGAGGACTGATTAAACCCATCCAAATTGGGAACTTCTGGTGGAAGGCTTATTGTTTTCTTATCATATTTACTTGAGGTCTTAACAGTGCATAGGCAGTTTGTGCTTATATGAAGGCCTTACATTTTTCTGAGACTCTGTTCATTTATTCAGATGTTCACTATGCCTAGCTTGAACACATGTGACTAGAATAAATTATATTGCATACAAAACCATCTATGGACTCAAAGCTGATATAAGTTATTTATTTATTTTTTTTTTGGCATTTGATCTCATTTCACCAGTGCTGTTTAACGACACCCTATTACACTGTCGCAGATGCAGGTTGTCAAATGCATCTTTGTCAAACTGAAAATCGCAAAAAGGCAAAATAGAGAAGTGGCTTTTCAGTGAATTATTTCCTGGGAAAGAATTTATTTGGCCACAATCGCTGTTCTGAAGTTTCGACGGTGTAAGCTTTTGCTTACATTGGGTCAATTATGTGTCCTTTGCTCTTCTGAGAATGCAATATCATAATATAGACCCTACTTAACAGTTCTCTCCTGCATTCATTTTGTTGAATGTATCATTGTTTATCAGCCCACAGTTAAGAAATAGCATATATTTATGTAGTGTTATTATGTCATTTTTACAATATTCTGATATTTCATGATGTCATCTGATACTGTAAAAGCTGTTTTGAATTTGTTAAAGTTCCCTCTAAACATGCCAAAGTACTTCCAAGTTTTGCAAAGCATTTCTGTAGATATTATCTTATATTTGTGCATACTTTTCTGTATATGGAAACATTTCTCAGGGATTTTGAACTTATTTCCAAGGATTTCTGATATTACATGATTTCTCTCTTTTTTTGTAAGCATTTGGTACTGCACTTAAGATCAAAACCAGATCATTTTACATTCAGAGAAATTTATTCTGCATTCTGGCAAGAACAGAAGGATGATTCAGTCCACCTGAATTTGGAACTGTTGGTGCAGGGCTTATTGTGTCTTTATATGATTAGCTTGGAAGTTTAACTGTGTTAAAGGCTTTCATCATGCTGAAAGAAAAGTCTCATATTCTTGTGGGACTGTCCTAATTTATTTAGAGCTTCTCTGTGGCTTGGATACCTATGATTACAAGGCTTTTGACTGTATCTAAAACCATTAGCAGACCTAAAAAAACAAATATAAGTATTATATTTATTTAATATTTCTTTATTTGTTTCTTTTTGTATTTGTTGTAACTATCTCCGTGCTATTTAACAGTTCTGCACTCCATTTCTTTATTTGGTTTAATTTATCACTGTGTTTCAGTCTCCACTTATTAAAGAAATGCCCATCTGTTTGTTACTGTAATGCTGTTATGTCATGTTACCAGTATTTTCACATTTCCTTACCTCCTCTGATAATGTAAAAACTGTTCTGTTGCTGCCATAGTTCTCTTGAGTTTACCAAACTATTCCTATGGTCTGCAAAGTTTTCCTGTATTTGTAGAAGTTCACATACGTTTGTACACCTATTTCCATATTGGGGAGCATTTCTCTGGGCTATTGAATGTATTTCTAAGGTCCTGATACTGCAGGAGTTCTGCCATTTTTTGTAAAGTATTTGCTACTGTGCTTGAGCTCAAAACCAGTTCATTTTACATTAAGACGGTTTTTTTCTGCACTCTGGTTTGAGTAGGGGACTGATTCAACCGACCTAAGTTGGGAGCTGCTGGAGGAAGGCTTATTGTGTGTTTATGAGATTGGCCTGAGGGCTTAACAATGTAAATGTCTTCCATCCTCCTGGTATAAAAGGCTTACATTTGTGTGAGACTATCCTCTGAAACTGCAAAAGCTTTTCTGACATTGTCAAAGATCTCCTGAGTTTGCCAAAGTATTTTTACATTTTGGTAAGGATTTTCTGTCTTTCTTTAAGGTCTCCTACATTTTTACACATGTTTTTCTGTATTTTGGATAGTTTCTCAGGGTATGTGATCTTATTTTCAAGGATTAATGATACTGCAGTAGTGCTGTCTTATGTTGTTAAGCATTTGTTACTGAACTTCAGCTCAAAATCAGTTTGTTTTACATTAAGAATGAATTGTTCTGCATGCAAAGGGTGGACTAAATCCACGTGAGTTGGAAACTGCTGGTGGAAGGCTTTCTGTGTGCTTATCTGATTGGCCTGAGGGCTTAACTGTATAAAATGCTTTCACCCTGCTGGTATAAAGCCTTACATTTTTCTAAGACTGTGCTCATTTATTCAGAACTTCCACGTGCCTGGCCTAGATACCTGTGACGACATAACTTTCAAATGCATCTGAAAGGATCTGTGAACCTAAAATGGTGAAATGCATATTCTTTTTTTTTTTTTTTTGTACTTGCTTTTTTCACAGTGCTATTAATAGTTCTGTTCTTCATTTATTGAGTTTCTTGAATTTATCAATGTTTTTCACACTGCTACACTTCTTAATTGAATGATGTTTGTTACTGTAGTGCATTTAGGTTATTTCAATAGTGTTCACCTATTTCCTAAACTCCTCTGATACTTGAAAAGTTGTTTTGAGTTTGTCAACATTCTCAAGAGTTTGAAAATATTTCTAACTTTTGAAAAGTTCTTCTACAAACAGAGAATTTCTCCTACTTTTACACACATTCTTCTGCAGTTGGGAATATTTCCCATGTTTTTTCAACTTATTCAAAAGGATTTCTGATACTGCAGATCATCTGCCTGCAAAAGTGGCATTAAGCTTGGCAAGTTTCTAAGGATTATTCCAAGACATTTTAATGTTTGCAAAATGTTTTTTATTCCTAATATTGCAGTAGTTATCCCTTTTCTGTAAACCATTTGCTACAACACTTGTACTCAAAACCAGCACCTTTACATTAGTAGAGTTGCATTCCGCAATCTGGTGAAAGCAAAGGGGTGATTCAAGCAACCCAAATTGGTGACTGCTGGTGGTGGCTTATTGTGTGTTTCTGATTAGCCCGATGACTTAACTCTGTAAAATCTTTCATCCTGCTGGTATAAAAGGCTTATGTTTTAATGATAGTGTGCTCTATTATTCAGTTTGCTTGGACAGCTTTTATTACAAGACCTTGAATATTATCTTAAACCATCAGATGACCTACAAACCTGACAGATGTTTTCTTTTTTTTTTTTTTTTGGACTTGCTCTATCTCAGGGATATTATTTAGCAATTTGTTCCTGAGTTCATTGACTTTCTTGAATGTATAACTATTTTAGGATGCACTTGTTAAATAAAAGCTGTCTGATCTGCTACAGCTTTCTGGTCATTTTAACAAAATTCCAATAGTTGCCTAGGTCTTCTGAGTCTCAAAAAGCTGTTTTGTTTTTGAAAAGTTTATCATGAATTTGCAAAAATATTTCAAACTTTGCAAAGTTTTTTTTTTTTTATGTTAATCAAAGTTCTCATACTTTTGCTCACTTTTTTTGTATTTGGGAAAATTTCTCCGGGGTTTTGAAAATATTTTAAGGATTACTTATACTGCATGAGTGTTCCCTTATTTTTGGTAAACCATTTAGTACTGCACTTCAGCTGGAAACGAGGTAATTGTACATTGAAACAGTTTTGTTCTGCATTCTGGTGGGTGTAGAGGGCTGATTACACCCACCAAAATTGGGAACTGCTGGTGGAAGGCTTATTGTTTTCTTATCAGATTTACCTGAGGTCTCAACAGTGTATAAACAGTGTGTGCTTATATGAAGGCCTTACATTTTTCTGAGAGTCTGTTCATTTATTCAGATTTTCACTTTGCCTAGCCTGAACAACTGTGACTAGAAGAAATCAGATTGTATCCAAAACCATCTATTGGCTCACAAAACTGATATATTTTTGGCATTTGCTCTAATTTCACAAGTGTTATTTAACAGTTATCTCCTGAATTCATTTTGTTGAATTTATCACTATTTATTAGCACACAGTTAAGAAATACCATCTGTTACTGTAGTGTTATTAAGTCATTTTTTACAATATTCTGATATTTCATGATGTCATCTGATACTATAAAAGCTGTTTTGAAGTTCCCCTAAACATGCCAAAATAATTCCAAATTTTGCAAAGCATTTCAGTAGAAGTTATCTTACATTTGTGCATACTTTTCTGTATTTAAAACATTTCTCAGGGATTATGAACTTATTTCCAAGAATTCCTGATACTACAGGATTTCTCCCTTTTTCGTAAGCATTTGATACTGCACTTGAGATCAAAACCAGATCATTTTACATTCTGAAAAATGTATTCTGCACTCTGGGGAGAGCAGATGGATGATTCAACCCACCTGAATTTGGAACTGTTGGTGCAGAGCTTATTGTGTCTTTAGATGATTGGCTTGAAAGTTTAACACAGTTAAAGGCTTTCATACTGCTGATAGAAAAGCCTTATATTCTTGTGAGACTGTCCACATTTATTCAGAGCTTCTCTGTGACTGGCTTGGACACCTATGATTACAAGGTCTTACATTTTTCTGAGACTCTGTTCATTTATTCAGATTTTCATTGTACCTAGCTTGAACACATGTGACTAGAAGAAATTAGAGTGAATCCAAAACCATCTATGGACTCAAAAAGCTGATGTAAGTTTTTTTTTTTTTTTTTGGCACTTGCTCTAATTTAACCGGTGCTATTTAACAGTTTTTTCTGCATTCATTTTCTTGAATGTATCACTATTTATCAGTCCACAGTTGTTAAGAAATGCCATGTATTTGTTACTTTAGTGTTATTAAGTCATTTTTATAATATTCTGATATTTCATAATGTCATCTGATACTATAAAAGCTGTTTTTAATTTGTTAAAGTTCCCCCTAAACATGCCAAAATAATTCCAAATTCTGCAAAGCATTTCTGTAGACGTTATCTTACATTTGTGCATACTTTTCTGTATTTTAAACATTTCTCAGGGATTCTGAACTTATTTCCAAGGATTCCTGATACTACAGGATTTCTCCCTTTTTTGCAAGCATTTGGTACTGCACTTGAGATCACAACCAGATCATTTTACATTAGGAAAAATTTATTCTCCACTCTGGATGGTTCAGTCCACCTGAATTTGGAACTGTTGATGCAGAGCGTATTGTGTCTTTATATGATTGGCTTGAAAGTTTAACACTGTTAAAGGCTTTCATCCTGCTGATATAAAAGCCTTACATTCTTGTGAGACTGTCTTCATTTATTCAGAGCTTCTCTGTGACTGGCTTGGACACCTATGATTGCAAGGCTTTTGACTGTATCTACAACCATTAGCAGACCCAAAAACTGGATATAAGTATTATTAATTGTTTTTTTTTTTTTTTTTTTTTTTTTGTATTTGCTGTAACTATCTCAGTGCTATTTAATAGTTCTGTACTCCATTCCTTGATTTGGTTGAATTTATCACTGTGTTTCAGTCTCCACTTATTAAAGAAATGCCATCTGTTTGTTACTGTAATGCTTTTATGTCATGTTAACAGTATTCTCCTATTTTCTTACCTCCTCTGATAATGTAAAAGTTGTTCTGTTGTTGCCAACATTCTCTTGAGTTTACATTTCTCCGGGCTACTGAATGTATTTCCAAGGATTCCTGATACTGCAGGAGTTCTTTTTTTTTTTTTGCAAAGTATTTGCTACTGTGCTTGAGCTCAAAACCAGTTCATGTTACATTAAGAAGGTTTTTTCTGGACTTTGGTTTAGTAGGGGACGGATTCAACTGACCCCAATTTGAGAGTTGCTGGTGGAAGGCTTATTATGTGTTTATGAGATTGGCACTTGCTCTAATTTTATCAGTGCCATTTAACAGTTTTCTCCTGCATTCATTTTGGTGAATTTATCACTGTTTATCAGCCCACAGTTAAGAAATAGTATCTATATGTTATGTAGTGTATTAAGTCATTTTTACAATATTCTGATATTTCATGAAGCCATCTGATACTGTAAAAGCTGTTTTGAATTTGTTAAAAGTTCCCCCTAAACATGACAAAATACTTTCAAATTTTGCAAAGTATTTCTGTAGAAGTTCTCTTACATTTGTGCATACGTCTTCTGTATTTGGAAACATTTCTTAGGGATTTTGAACTTATTTCCAAGGATTCTGCCTTTTGTAAGTATTTGGTACTGCACCTGAGATCAAAACCAGATCATTTTACATTCAGAGAAATTTGTTCTGCACTCTGTGGAGAGCAGAAGGATGTTTCAATCCACCTGAGTTTGGAACTGTTGGTGGGGGGCTTATTGTGCCTTTATATAATTGGCTTGAAAGTTTAACTGTGTTACAGGCATTTATTCTGCTGATATAAAAGTCTTACATTCTTGTGAGACTGTATTCATTTATTCAGATCTGTGTGACTGGCACTTATGATTACAAGGCTTTTGATTGTATCTGAGACCATTAGTAGACCAAAAAAACTGGATATAAATATTATATTTATTTAATATTTCTTTTTTTTATTTGTTTGTTTTTGGATTTGGTGTAACTATTTCAATGCTGTTTAACAGTTCTCTGCTACATTTCTTGATTTTGTTGAATTTATTACTGTGTTTCAGTTTCCACTTGTTAAAGAAATGCCATCTGTTTTTTTACTGTACCGCTCTAATGTAATGTTAACAGTATTTTCACATTTCCTTACCTCCTCTGATAATGGAAAAGCTGTTCTGTTGCTGCCAAAGTTCTCGTGAGTTTACTAAAATATTTCTAAGTTATTTAGAAGTTCTCCCACTTTTGTACACCTACTTCCATATTGGGGAACATTTGTCTGGATAAATTAAGTTATTTCCAAAGATTCCTGATACTGAAGGAGTGCTGCCTTTTTTGTTCTAATGTATTTGCTACTGCTCTTGAGCTCAAAACCAGTTAATTTTACAGAAAACGTTTTTTTTCTGCACTCTGGTTAGAGTAGAGGACTGATTCAACCGACCCAACTTGAGGGCTGCTGGTTGACGGCTTATTGTGTGCTTACAAGATTGGCCTGAGGGCTTAACAATGTAAATGCCTTCCATCCTCCTGGTATAAAAGGCTTACATTCATGTAAGACTGTCCTCTGAAACTACAAAAGCTATTCTGACATTGACAAACTTCTCCTGAATTTGGAAAAATATTTTTAAGTTGTGGTAAGGTTTTTCTGTCTTTGTATAAGGTCTTCTAGGTTTTTACACATTTTTTTCTGTATTTTGGATAATTTCTCAGTGTTTTTGAACTTATTTTCATGAATTCCTGATAGTGCAGGATTGCTGTCTTATGTTGGAAAGCATTTGTTACTGCACTTGAGCTATAACCAGTTTGTTTTACAATAGGAGGGATTTGTTCTGCTCTATGGTGAAAGGGGTGCAGTGGGTGGCTAAATCCATGTGAGTTGGAAACTGCTGGTGGAAGGCTTTTTGTGTGCTTACCTGATTGGCCTGAGGACTTAACTGTGTAAAATGCTTTCACCCTGCTGATATAAAGCCTTACATTTTTCTAAGACTGTGCTCATTTATTCAGAACTTCCACATGCCTGGCTTAGATACATGTGATGACAAGACTTTGGGATACGTCTGAAAGGATTTGTGAACTTAAAAATGTGAAATACATATTATTTTTTTCTACTTGCTTTTACATTGTGCTATTAGTAGCTCTGTTCTACATTTATTGATTTTCTTGAATTTATCAATGTTTTTCACACTGTGTTTGTTAAATGAATGCCATCTGTTTGTTACTGTAATGCGTTTAGGTCATTTTAATACTGTTCTCTTATTTCCTAACCTCCTCTGATACTGGAAAAGTTGTTTTGAGTTTGTCAACATTCTCAAGAGTTTGAAAATATTTCTAAGTTTAGAAATGTTATTCTACAAACACAGAATTTCTCCTACTTTTGCATACATTCCTCTGCAGTTGGGAACTTTTCTCATGGTTTTTCAACTTATTCCAAAGGATTTCTGATACTGCAGGAGTTCTGCTTTTTTGTAAACATATCCTACTGCTCATGAGCTCAAAACCAGTTCATTTTACATTAACAATGTTTTATTCTGCCACCTGCTTAGAATAGAGGGCTTATTCCACCCATCTGAGTTTGGAACATTTGGTGCAAGACTTATTGTCTGTTTATATGATTGGCCTGAGGAATGTACTGTGTAAATTCATGTATCATGTTGTTTAAAAGCCTACCATTTTTGCGAGACTGTGCTCTTAATTGAGAGTGTGTCTGTGCCTGGCTTAGATAAATTTCACTACAAGACCATGGATTGCTTCCAAATCCATCAGTGGATCTAGAAAGCGAACATACTTCAGTGTCATTTAACAGTCCTGGGTTGAATTTCTTGATTTTGTTGAATTTATCATTGTTTTTTCAGACTGCAATTGTTAAATAAATGCCAACAGCATGTTACTGTACTGCTTAGGTCATTTTAAAAGTATCCTGATATTTCCTGACCTCCTCTGATACTGCAGAAGTGATTCTAAGTTTGCCAAAGTTCTACAGATTATGCCATGTCATTTTTAAGTTTTCCACAGTGTTTCTGTTTCTGTAAAAGTTATCCTACATTTGTGTGCATTTTTTATATTTTCAAGGCATTTTTGGGAGGTTTGAATTGAATTATAATGATCCTAATATTGCAGTTGTTATCCATTTTCTGTAACCCGTTTGCTACAGCACCTGTACTCAAAACCAGTACATTTACATTATTAGAGTTGTTTTCTGCTATCTGGTGAAAGCAGAGGGCTGATTCAAGCCACCCAAGTTGGTGACTGCTGGTGGTAGCTTTATTGTGTGTTTCAGATTGACCTGATGAGCTAACTGTGCAAAATGTTTCATCCTACTGGTATAAAAGCCTTATGTTTTAATGACAATTTGTTCTATTATTTAGAGTTTGGCTTGGATACCTGTGATTACAAGACCTTGAATATTATCTTAAACTATCAGATGACCTACAAACCCGATAGATTTTTTTTTTGGACTGGCTCTCCCTATCTTAGGGCTATTTAGCAATTTGGTCCTGAGTTCATTGACTTTGTTGAATGTATACCTCTTTTAGGGTGCACTTGTTAAATGAATGCTATCTGCTTTGTTACTGTACTGCCTTCTGGTCAGAATTCATATAGTTGCCTAGCTCTTCTAACTTTCGAAAAGCTGTTTTATTTTTGAAAAAGTTCTCCTGAGTTTGGGAAAATATTTCAAACTTTGCAACATTTTCTTTGTTGATGTTCTCATACTTTTGCACACCTTTTTTGTATTTGGGAAAATTTCTCCAGGATTTTGAAAATATTTTAAGGATTCCTTATACTCCAGGAGTCTTGTCTTATTTTGGTAGACTATTTTGTACTGCACTTCAGCTGAAAAACAGGTCATTGTACATTGAAACTGTTGTATTCTGGATTCTGGGGGGTGTAGAGGGCTGATTAAACACACCCAAATTGGGAACGGCTGGACGAAGGCTTATTGTTTTCTTATCAGATTTGCCTGAGGACTTAGTGTGTAGGCAGTTCATGCTTATATGAAGGCCTTACATTTTTCTGAGACTCTGCTCATTTATTCAGATTTTCACTTTCCCTAGCTAGAACACCTTTCAATAGAAGAAATTAGATTGCATCCAAAACCATCTCTGGACTCACAAAGGTGATATAAGGATTTTTTTGGGCACTTGCTCTAATTTCATTACTGCTATTTAACAATTCTTTCCTGCATTCATTTGGTTGAAGTCATCACTGTTTATCAGCCCACAGTTGTTAAAAAAATACTATCTATGTGTTACTGCATTGCTATTAGGTCATTTATACAGTATTCTGATACTTCATGATGTCATCTGATACTGTAAAAGCCGTTTTGAATTTATTAAAGTTTTCCCTAAACATGCCAAAATACTTCCAAATTTTGCAAAGCATTTCTGTAGAAGTTGTCTTACATTTGCACATACTTTTCTGTGTTTGGAAACATTTCTCAGGGATTTTGAACTTATTTCCAAGGTTTCCTGATACTCTGAGGACTTAACTGTGTAAATTAATTTAACCCATTGGCTTAAAAGACTGTCATTTTTGGGAGACTGTGCTCTTTATTGAGAGCTTGTCTGTGCCTGGCTTAGAGAAACTTGACTACAAGACCATGGATTGCTTCCAAAACCATCAGTGGACATAGAAAACTAATATACTTTTTTGTGCACATGCTCTATTTTAATGTCATTTAAGAGTCATGGGTTGAATTTCTTGATTTTGTTGAATTTATCATTATTTCTTCAGACTGCACTTGTTAAATAAATGCCACCTGCTTGTTACTCAATTGCTTAGGTCATTTTAAGAATATCCTGATATTTCCTTACATCTTCTGATACTGCAAAAGTGGTTTTAAGTTTGCCAAAGTTCTACGGGTTAACTAAACACCCTGGATAGAACCACTCTAATTTAATACTCTGGTATAACGTACTTTTTCCACTCTCAACTCCTGGAAGTGCTCAGTTTGGACTCCTAAGACTGCAATTTCCACCCACCAAAGCTGCCTGGGTTTTCCGCCCCTGGGTTAACTAAACACCCTGGATAGAACCACTCTAATTTAATACTCTGGTATAACGTACTTTTTCCACTCTCAACTCCTGGAAGTGCTCAGTTTGGACTCCTAAGACTGCAATTTCCACCCACCAAAGCTGCCTGGGTTTTCCGCCCCCGGGATAACTAAACACCCTGGATAGAACCACTCTAATTTAATACTCTGGTATAACATACTTTTTCCACTCTCAACTCCTGGAAGTGCTCAGTTTGGACTCCTAAGACTGCAATTTCCACCCACCAAAGCTGCCTGGGTTTTCCGCCCCTGGGTTAACTAAACACCCTGGATAGAACCTCTCTAATTTAATACTGTAGGTCTCTGTGTTATTAATATTTATCAAGAGTGTCATTTTTGTTATTACTTGTTTTCCTCTCTTGGTATATGTGCTAGAATTCTGCCTGTCTCTGCCAGCAGCCAACCCCCCCCCCCCGCCCGCCTTTCTTAACTGCCTTACCCCTTAGTCTGTCTCCTCGGTTCTGTAGATAACTACCTATATAGTATTACCCCTTAGAGTACTCGTGATTCCAGTGCTTCCATTCCTCTTCTCCCACCTACAATGCTCTCTCTCTCCCCTGAAACTATTCTAGTTTCTCTTCCTATGCTAAATGTTTAATGTGTCTTCCTTGACTATTTCTTCTTCCTTGTAGTTCTTCCTTTTTGAGTCCTGCCTATATCTACCTCCTACTGTTATATCAATCTATCCTTGAGTCTACCTATACCATTTTCACTACTTCTAAGCCTCCCTTGTACCTATACCCAAACTGTTTCTCCTTATCTTCACTTATTCCTTTTTCCCCCTATCCTCTGGCTACCCTAGCTATCTCTTGTTTCCAGCCTACTTACCTTGGCTAATTACTTCCTGATTGTTTTCTCTTCCACTGCTCTCACCCAAATTGTGTCTTCTCCGGCTATTCTATTGTTTCTTTTTCCTAGCTGGTTCCTTCCCACTACCTCAATTCTACCCCTCTCCCATTACTGTATCCTCTCCTTATTGTTCTATCCCCTACTTTTAGCTTTCTACGCTATCTTTACTTCCCCACTTCTGACCACTAATTATTGGCTTAACCTCACCCTATATAAGGACACCTTTTTCTAGTTCCATTTAATAATTCTACTAATAAGGGGACCTTTTTCTAGTTCCATATAATAATTTTACTAAATTCCTAGTATTATTGGACCATCTTCTATTTTATTAGTTTGATTTCCCTGATGCCTTTATTGTACGTCCTGTATGCCCATATTCCCTGTTATCTCAGGACTCCTCGCAACTCTTCCTACTTTCAGCTGACTACCTTAGTGTGATTAGAATATACTGCCCGCCCCCTGGTTTACTATTTCTGTTCCGGAACTGGTAAATAGGGGTAGTTCCCTTAGGGCGCCATCTTGATTCTCCCCCTTTGCGCGTGGCTGCTGACTGAACGGTGGATAGTAAGTTTAGTATGTTGTGCCTCACATATTTCTGGTAATTGTTAGAATTATAGCTTTACCTGATTAGTTGTTTAAATAGGACTAAGAGTAGCCTCATACTGAACTCGGTTCCTTTGTTATGCTGCATTGCTGAGCTTTAGTTCTTTCTTTTTCATTGTAGACTTGTAACTCTCTGTAGCTTACCTGTTGCTGACTGAACTACTATGCTTGCAACGCTGCCCTCACTTGGACACTTACAGCTCCTTGTACCCTTTGTTGTGGGTTTTTAGGGTTGGAAAGTTGTTTATACTTTACTTGTACTTACTGATTCTTTGTTATGGTATAGTTATCATGCCTGAACTGTCATACCTGTTATGCTGCTTTAACTAGGTTAGATAATCCTAGGTTGACCCTTGATGGCGTATTTTAGGGTAGGAAGATTAGATTTATGTTTCTAGCATTTAGCGGCTCTTTGTTATATTAGGGTAACGACTTGTTTTTGTGTAGAATTTTAGATACTTTTGAGCTAGCCTTTGAACAGTCCTGTTGGCTTAGCGTTGTATTTTCTGGCATGGGGAGTTATTTTTGTTATATTATGTCTGTATCTATATGTTTTCTCGCTAGTAATTAGTGTCGCTGTAACCCTGAGCTTTGTACTTGTTGTGGGTGCTATTTTTAGCAGCTGTGTTTTCTGTTTTTTGCTTTTGCCCTACAATAGTATTGTGCTTATATTTCTTAAGTACCACGTGTGAGGGGGTCTGCCAGCAGTAGCGCTCACCAGCTCAATGCTCTGCGCATTAACTGAATGGCTATTTACTATAGTGTATTCTCTATCCTGTTAATGCTAGAGTGATTATTAGTGTTGCTTTAGTAGTGGTTTTAGGGGTTTAGTTTGTTTTAATAGGGTTCTGCCTCTATCTCTGTCTTGATATCTATTTAGCTTGTAGTATTAAACACTTTTTGCATTTCTCAAAGTATTCGCTACGTTGTTTCAACTGTTGGATTTTACAGTACAATTTTCAGCTGCCTATTTAGCGTTTAAACTTGGGCTTGCGGTGAAACTGAACGAATTATTTTTATCCCGCCTTATTTACTGTTAGATGCTATTAGGGCAGTTGTGTGTGTGGTACTATATTTTTATGTAGATGTAACCACTGTTGTGTTCTGAGTCTTTTTTGACCTCGAAAGATACTAATGTGTTTTCATAGACTGTCGCTGATGGATACATTTTAGAGATAGGGATTGTAGTTAGTTTTTAAGCTGCCTATCTGTTGCCTTTCAAAGAGTGAGATTGATATTTGTATTTAAGCTGCCTAATCGTTTGTATCTTAACTTTTTGTGCCAAATTGTTTTGTAAAGACTTGCAAGTCTTATGTATAGATTGTCCTGATTGTCCTAACCTCAATTATTAACAGTCTGCTTATTTTTCTTTTTTATTTTATCATTTTGCTAGCTGGTATAACGTACTTTTTCCACTCTCAACTCCTGGAAGTGCTCAGTTTGGACTCCTAAGACTGCAATTTCCACCCACCAAAGCTGCCTGGGTTTTCCGCCCCTGGGTTAACTAAACACCCTGGATAGAACCACTCTAATTTAATACTGTAGGTCTCTGTGTTATTAATATTTATCAAGAGTGTCATTTTTGTTATTACTTGTTTTCCTCTCTTGGTATATGTGCTAGAATTCTGCCTGTCTCTGCCAGCAGCCAACCCCCCCCCCGCCCGCCTTTCTTAACTGCCTTACCTCTTAGTCTGTCTCCTCGGTTCTGTAGATAACTACCTATATAGTATTACCCCTTAGACTACTCGTGATTCCAGTACTTCCATTCCTCTTCTCCCACCTACAGTGCTCTCTCTCTCCCCTGAAACTATTCTAGTTTCTCTTCCTATGCTAAATGTTTAATGTGTCTTCCTTGACTATTTCTTCTTCCTTGTAGTTCTTCCTTTTTGAGTCCTGCCTATATCTACCTCCTACTGTTATATCAATCTATCCTTGAGTCTACCTATACCATTTTCACTACTTCTAAGCCTCCCTTGTACCTATACCCAAACTGTTTCTCCTTATCTTCACTTATTCCTTTTTCCCCTATCCTCTGGCTACCCTAGCTATCTCTTGTTTCCAGCCTACTTACCTTGGCTAATTACTTCCTGATTGTTTTCTCTTCCACTGCTCTCGCCCAAATTGTGTCTTCTCCGGCTATTCTATTGTTTCTTTTTCCTAGCTGGTTCCTTCCCACTACCTCAATTCTACCCCTCTCCCATTACTGTATCCTCTCCTTATTGTTCTATCCCCTACTTTTAGCTTTCTACGCTATCTTTACTTCCCCACTTCTGACCACTAATTATTGGCTTAACCTCACCCTATATAAGGACACCTTTTTCTAGTTCCATTTAATAATTCTACTAATAAGGGGACCTTTTTCTAGTTCCATATAATAATTTTACTAAATTCCTAGTATTATTGGACCATCTTCTATTTTATTAGTTTGATTTCCCTGATGCCTTTATTGTACGTCCTGTATGCCCATATTCCCTGTTATCTCAGGACTCCTCGCAACTCTTCCTACTTTCAGCTGACTACCTTAGTGTGATTAGAATATACTGCCTGCCCCCTGGTTTACTATTTCCATTCCGGAACTGGTAAATAGGGGTAGTTCCCTTAGGGCGCCATCTTGATTCTCCCCCTTTGCGCGTGGCTGCTGACTGAACGGCGGATAGTAAGTTTAGTATGTTGTGCCTCACATATTTCTGGTAATTGTTAGAATTATAGCTTTACCTGATTAGTTGTTTAAATAGGACTAAGAGTAGCCTCATACTGAACTCGGTTCCTTTGTTATGCTGCATTGCTGAGCTTTAGTTCTTTCTTTTTCATTGTAGACTTGTAACTCTCTGTAGCTTACCTGTTGCTGACTGAACTACTATGCTTGCAACGCTGCCCTCACTTGGACACTTACAGCTCCTTGTACCCTTTGTTGTGGGTTTTTAGGGTTGGAAAGTTGTTTATACTTGTACTTACTGATTCTTTGTTATGGTATAGTTATCATGCCTGAACTGTCATACCTGTTATGCTGCTTTAACTAGGTTAGATAATCCTAGGTTGACCCTTGATGGCGTATTTTAGGGTAGGAAGATTAGATTTATGTTTCTAGCATTTAGCAGCTCTTTGTTATATTAGGGTAACGACTTGTTTTTGTGTAGAATTTTAGATACTTTTGAGCTAGCCTTTGAACAGTCCTGTTGGCTTAGCGTTGTATTTGCTGGCGTGAGGAGTTATTTTTGTTATATTATGTCTGTATCTATATGTTTTCTCGCTAGTAATTAGTGCCGCTGTAACCCTGAGCTTTGTACTTGTTGTGGGTGCTATTTTTAGCGACTGTGTTTTCTGTTTTTTGCTTTTGCCCTACAATAGTATTGTGCTTATATTTCTTAAGTACCACGTGTGAGGGGGTCTGCCAGCAGTAGCGCTCACCAGCTCAATGCTCTGCGCATTAACTGAATGGCTATTTACTATAGTGTATTCTCTATCCTGTTAACGCTAGAGTGATTATTAGTGTTGTAGTTTGCTTTAGTAGCGGTTTTAGGGGTTTAGTTTGTTTTAATAGGGTTCTGCCTCTATCTCTGTCTTGATATCTATTTAGCTTGTAGCATTAAACACTTTTCGCATTTCTCAAAGTATTCGCTACGTTGTTTCAACTGTTGGATTTTACAGTACAATTTTCAGCTGCCTATTTAGCATTTAAACTTGGGCTTGCGGTGAAACTGAACAAATTATTTTTATCCCACCTTATTTACTGTTAGATGCTATTAGGGCAGTTGTGTGTGTGGTACTATATTTTTATGTAGATGTGACCACTGTTGTGTTCTGAGTCTTTTTTGACCTCGAAAGATACTAATGTGCTTTCATAGACTGTCGCTGATGGATACATTTTAGAGATAGGGATTGTAGTTAGTTTTTAAGCTGCCTGTCTGTTGCCTTTCAAAGAGTGAGATTGATATTTGTATTTAAGCTGCCTAATTGTTTGTATCTTAACTTTTTGTGCCAAATTGATTTGTAAAGACTTGCAAGTCTTATGTATAGATTGTCCTGATTGTCCTAACCTCAATTATTAACAGTCTGCTTATTTTTCTTTTTTATTTTATCATTTTGCTAGCTGGTATAACGTACTTTTTCCACTCTCAACTCCTGGAAGTGCTCAGTTTGGACTCCTAAGACTGCAATTTCCACCCACCAAAGCTGCCTGGGTTTTCCGCCCCTGGGTTAACTAAACACCCTGGATAGAACCACTCTAATTTAATACTGTAGGTCTCTGTGTTATTAATATTTATCAAGAGTGTCATTTTTGTTATTACTTGTTTTCCTCTCTTGGTATATGTGCTAGAATTCTGCCTGTCTCTGCCAGCAGCCTACCACCCCCCCCGCCCGCCTTTCTTAACTGCCTTACCCCTTAGTCTGTCTCCTTGGTTCTGTAGATAACTACCTATATAGTATTACCCCTTAGACTACTCGTGATTCCAGTACTTCCATTCCTCTTCTCCCACCTACAGTGCTCTCTCTCTCTCTCCCCTGAAACTATTCTAGTTTCTCTTCCTATGCTAAATGTTTAATGTGTCTTCCTTGACTATTTCTTCTTCCTTGTAGTTCTTCCTTTTTGAGTCCTGCCTATATCTACCTCCTACTGTTATATCAATCTATCCTTGAGTCTACCTATACCATTTTCACTACTTCTAAGCCTGCCTTGTACCTATACCCAAACTGTTTCTCCTTATCTTCACTTATTCCTTTTCCCCCTATCCTCTGGCTACCCTAGCTATCTCTTGTTTCCAGCCTACTTACCTTGGCTAATTACTTCCTGATTGTTTTCTCTTCCACTGCTCTCACCCAAATTGTGTCTTCTCCGGCTACTCTTTTGTTTCTTTTTCCTAGCTGGTTCCTTCCCACTACCTCAATTCTACCCCTCTCCCATTACTGTATCCTCTCCTTATTGTTCTATCCCCTACTTTTAACTTTCTACGCTATCTTTACTTCCCCACTTCTGACCACTAATTATTGGCTTAGCCTCACCCTATATAAGGACACCTTTTTCTAGTTCCATTTAATAATTCTACTAATAAGGGGACCTTTTTCTAGTTCCATATAATAATTTTACTAAATTCCTAGTATTATTGGACCATCTTCTATTTTATTAGTTTGATTTCCCTGATGCCTTTATTGTACGTCCTGTATGCCCATATTCCCTGTTATCTCAGGACTCCTCGCAACTCTTCCTACTTTCAGCTGACTACCTTAGTGTGATTAGAATATACTGCCCGCCCCCCTGGTTTACTATTTCTGTTCCGGAACTGGTAAATAGGGGTAGTTCCCTTAGGGCGCCATCTTGATTCTCCCCCTTCGCGCGTGGCTGCTGACTGAATGGTGGATAGTAAGTTTAGTATGTTGTGCCTCACATATTTCTTGTAATTGTTAGAATTATAGCTTTACCTGATTAGTTGTTTAAATAGGACTAAGAGTAGCCTCATACTGAACTCGGTTCCTTTGTTATGCTGCATTGCTGAGCTTTAGTTCTTTCTTTTTCATTGTAGACTTGTAACTCTCTGTAGCTTACCTGTTGCTGACTGAACTACTATGCTTGCAACGCTGCCCTCACTTGGACACTTACAGCTCCTTGTACCCTTTGTTGTGGGTTTTTAGGGTTGGAAAGTTGTTTATACTTTACTTGTACTTACTGATTCTTTGTTATGGTATAGTTATCATGACTGAACTGTCGTACCTGTTATGCTGCTTTAACTAGGTTAGATAATCCTAGGTTGACCCTTGATGGCGTATTTTAGGGTAGGAAGATTAGATTTATGTTTCTAGCATTTAGCGGCTCTTTGTTATATTAGGGTAACGACTTGTTTTTGTGTAGAATTTTAGATACTTTTGAGCTAGCCTTTGAACAGTCCTGTTGGCTTAGCGTTGTATTTGCTGGCGTGGGGAGTTATTTTTGTTATATTATGTCTGTATCTATATGTTTTCTCGCTAGTAATTAGTGTCGCTGTAACCCTGAGCTTTGTACTTGTTGTGGGTGCTATTTTTAGCGGCTGTGTTTTCTGTTTTTTGCTTTTGCCCTACAATAGTATTGTGCTTATATTTCTTAAGTACCACGTGTGAGGGGGTCTGCCAGCAGTAGCGCTCACCAGCTCAATGCTCTGCACATTAACTGAGTGGCTATTTACTATAGTGTATTCTCTATCCTGTTAACGCTAGAGTGATTATTAGTGTTGTAGTTTGCTTTAGTAGCGGTTTTAGGGGTTTAGTTTGTTTTAATAGGGTTCTGCCTCTATCTCTGTCTTGATATCTATTTAGCTTGTAGTATTAAACACTTTTCGCATTTCTCAAAGTATTCGCTACATTGTTTCAACTGTTGGATTTTACAGTACAATTTTCAGCTGCCTATTTAGCATTTAAACTTGGGCTTGTGGTGAAACTGAACGAATTATTTTTATCCTGCCTTATTTACTGTTAGATGCTATTAGGGCAGTTGTGTGTGTGGTACTATATTTTTATGTAGATGTGACCACTGTTGTGTTCTGAGTCTTTTTTGACCTCGAAAGATACTAATGTGTTTTCATAGACTGTCGCTGATGGATACATTTTAGAGATAGGGATTGTAGTTAGTTTTTAAGCTGCCTATCTGTTGCCTTTCAAAGAGTGAGATTGATATTTGTATTTAAGCTGCCTAATCGTTTGTATCTTAACTTTTTGTGCCAAATTGTTTTGTAAAGACTTGCAAGTCTTATGTATAGATTGTCCTGATTGTCCTAACCTCAATTATTAACAGTCTGCTTATTTTTCTATTTATTTTATCATTTTGCTAGCTGGTATAACGTACTTTTTCCACTCTCAACTCCTGGAAGTGCTCAGTTTGGACTCCTAAGACTGCAATTTCCACCCACCAAAGCTGCCTGGGTTTTCCGCCCCTGGGTTAACTAAACACCCTGGATAGAACCACTCTAATTTAATACTGTAGGTCTCTGTGTTATTAATATTTATCAAGAGTGTCATTTTTGTTATTACTTGTTTTCCTCTCTTGGTATATGTGCTAGAATTCTGCCTGTCTCTGCCAGCAGACAACCCCCCCGCCCGCCTTTCTTAACTGCCTTACCCCTTAGTCTGTCTCCTCGGTTCTGTAGATAACTACCTGTATATTATTACCCCTTAGACTACTCATGATTCCAGTACTTCCATTCCTCTTCTCCCACCTACAGTGCTCTCTCTCTCCCCTGAAACTATTCTAGTTTCTCTTCCTATGCTAAATGTTTAATGTGTCTTCCTTGACTATTTCTTCTTCCTTGTAGTTCTTCCTTTTTGAATCCTGCCTATATCTACCTCCTACTGTTATATCAATCTATCCTTGAGTCTACCTATACCATTTTCACTACTTCTAAGCCTCCCTTGTACCTATACCCAAACTGTTTCTCCTTATCTTCACTTATTCCTTTTTCCCCTATCCTCTGGCTACCCTAGCTATCTCTTGTTTCCAGCCTACTTACCTTGGCTAATTACTTCCTGATTGTTTTCTCTTCCACTGCTCTCGCCCAAATTGTGTCTGCCCCGCTCCGCTCCCCTCCCTACCCCCAAATCCCACCCACCCCAGGGGTCCTTAACTTATACCTCACTATACACTCCCCCTAATCCTCCTAACCTATCTCCAGCCATCTTACTAGACCCTTCCCCTTAACTTATACCTCTCTTTCTTCCCTCCCCTCCATCTTATCCACCCATCTCTGACCTCCAACTCTATAACTATCTGATTCATATCTCCTTTCAACTTCTATTTAACATTGTCTCTTGCATCCTCCTCTTCTATTATTTTATCATACCTTGCCCTACTTTAAATTTCACTTACTACCTATCTAGCATTTACGTCGTATTGGACTAGATTTAACTATCTCCTATCGTAACTCTCAATTACTTATCTCCTTTACACCCTACCACACTAATCAATACTGATCTACTTGTTCTTAATCTGAACATCTTTTACAAGTTATACTATCCTTTCAGCTATTCACTACCATGTCACCATCACTTAAAGCTTTTTGCTTACATATCCTTCTCTTTACTACTGCTACAGCCTCTCTGTCTTTATCTTACTACACCACCTCTTTTGAAATTAACACTTTATATGAACAAAACCCTCATCTGCAACAAACTCTACCTTCCTCTTTCTTCAGCACCCTTAATCATAGTAACATTATCTGTTCTTCCAACTATCTACTACCAAAATACCACAGGATATCTCACATGACCTTCTGCTTTAATAAAAAGATTCTTAATATCTCCCTTAAAATTCTCAAATTACTATCTTTCTCCCATCACCACCTCCTCCTACATGGTTCATAGGTTCATAGGTTCATACTAGGCTATCTGCCCGAGGGCATTTACAAGCCTAGCCCATAGTTTTGTGGCTTACGCCACCCCTTTAGTATGGGGAACTATACCCATTATTTTGCTGTGCCTCTGTTGAGCAGTGACACTGAGGTAATCCCTGGGGTATATCTGCGATCTCCCATCCATTGGTCAAGATTTCTCTTGAACATGGTGATGTTCATCCGAATACTGGTCCCTCTATCATGAATGAATATGATTCAAATATTAATCTTTCACCTCTTCATTCTTCATGTACCAAAGCAACCAACTCCCTTCTAATAGCTCACCTTAATATTAGAAGCGTCAACAACAAAATTCACCATCTCCATGCACTCCTTCACTTGCACGCATTTGATAAATTATGTCTAACAGAGACTTGGTTAAAACCCTCTACTCAAGACCAGGAAATTACCCCTCCTGGCTATAACATACTTAGATATGACCGCATGAAGAAGAAAGGTGGCGGTATAGCCATCATCTATAAATCTAATCTACAAGTTACCCTTTATAATGAGCTTCCAATAACAGGTAACAAAGCTGAAATTTTATCAACCAAACTTCAGATTAACAACAATAAAGCTATCTATCTAATTTGCATGTACCTTCCCCCTGGTAATAATATTCAAACTCTAGAAGACTTACTTAGTTCACTTTCAAACCAACTACCCCAAGAAACCATAATACTTGGTGATTTCAACATTGACTGGAAAACCTGTTCATCCCAGCAGCCTACTAACCATATTAATCTTTATGGTTTCTCGCAATTAATAACAACTCCAACTAGAATCCATAAACCAAATAATAAAGAGATAATTTTGGACTGGATCCTTACTAATCACCCCCCCCCCCAACAGCTATACTCCTGGAACCCTTCCTGACAGTATTAGTGATCATATACTTGCATATGTCTTCAGACAAAATTTAAATAATCCTAATACTCATAAACTAAGAATATGTTGTTCAAAAAGATTTTTCAACCCTGATAACTTCCTTGCTGAATTGCAGGCATGTGACTGGTCGCCTTTGACACACCTTGAACTTAATGAAGCAGTGACCTATTTTAACAAAAACTTTCTACAAATTCTTGACTGTCATGCTCCATTATGATCTACTAGGTTAAGAGCCAAGACTGCCCCATGGCTAACAAAGCAAACTAAAGAAAAAATGATCCTTAGAAATAAAACCTGGGCTAAATGGAGAGCTACCAAATGTCCATCTGATCACCTCCCTTTCAAACAATTAAGAAATGCCACCAAGAAAGATACTCTTAGTGACAAAAAGGAATTTTATCTTCATCTACAAAAAAACAGTCAAAATACGCCTCAAAAATTCTGGTCAGGTGTTAATAAACTTCTTAAACCAGGACATTCACCTACTCCCACCCCTTCTGGCTTTAACCTCAACAATGCTTCTCAGATCCCAGATGCCTTTAATAAGTACTTTACAGAAGCTATTCTAACCCTAGCTAATTCATTACCCACACCTACTGCATCCCCACAAAATACCTCTCCAGTCTCATCTAAAGTCTTTCAAATTCAACCTGTCTCTTCATCCATTATTTATAAGCTTCTCATCAAACTCAAACCTTGTACCCCATCTGCTGACCAACTCCCATCTGAATACTTACAAATAGCTGCAAAAGCTATTTATCTCCCTGTATCTATTTTGATTAATAGGACTATCTCTGAAGGAAGGATCCCCACCATTTGGAAAATATCTCATATAATTCCTCTACATAAAGGGGTCTCTTCTACTGAGCTCTCCAACTTTCGCCCTATTGCCTTACTGTCCCCATTAGCTAAGATAATGGAAAGATGCGTACACAAACAATTTCTTAACTACCTTCTTCAAAACAAACTTCTAGCTGACTGTCAACATGGATTCAGACCTTTCCACACCACTACCACTACCCTCCTTTCCTTCTCTGACTCCATAAATAATAATCAAAATAATAATCATTTCTCCTCAGCACTATTCATAGACCTATCAAAAGCTTTTGATATGGTTAACCATAATATACTTCTTGAAAAACTCAACCTCTTCTCTCTTAGCTCACACTCTCTACAATGGTTTAGAAGCTATCTCGTAAACAGGCAACAAACAGTGCTTTGGGGGAACAAACTATCGTGCTTACTTCCAGTAAATGTTGGTGTTCCACAAGGATCAATCTTAGGACCCCTTCTTTTCTCATTATTCATCAATGACCTTTACTTGAATGTGCCACAAGCTACCTGCATCCAATATGCAGATGACTCGACTTTGATCTGCACTGCTAAAAATATTTCCTCCCTCCAGTCTATCACCCAAATAGCTTTCCAAAACGTTGAAAAATGGTTTATGCAACACTGCCTCCTCCTTAACCCCAAAAAAACTAAGCTTCTTCTCTTTACTCCTACTAATAAATCTCCTATACCATTCTTCACTATCTCCTCAAATAATTCTACATCTATTAAGCCTGATAAAACCACTCGACTATTAGGTGTAACCATTGACAACCATCTCAACTTTGATGACCATATTAACACTACTATTAAAGCTGTTAATAAAAAAATTGGGACACTTTACAGAATTAAACCCTTCCTTACCCCAGCAGCCAGAAAAAACATTGCACAGACCCACCTGATTTCCACCCTTTTTTATGCCTCAGCTATATATACTACCTTATCTAAAAATAACATTACCAAACTCTCTACCTGTTATAATAGTATAGCCAGATTCATTACTGCTACTCCCTCAGAACTCACCACTGTCTCAACCTCAAACAACTAAATTGGCTAGAGCTTAACAACCACCTACTCTACCAACAATTACTTGTCATTCATAAGACCCTTCACTTCCCTGACAATACTCCTAGCCTGGCAAAACTGATTTCTCCTTATAAAAATCTAGCCACACTTCGCTCTGCAAATAAACTCCTAGTATCCTCAACTAAATCATACAATAAAGCTGGGGATGCGTTAATTTCAAATTCCATAGGTAAACACTGGAATCAACTCCCTCAAGAAATAACTAATCAAGACTCTACCTCTCTGTTCAAAAAACACATCAAAGAACATCTTAAAACTCAATGGCTATGTCCTTGTACTAATCCCGACTGAAAGTATGCCTCCTCACATCGAATTTTGCTACCCTTCCCCCATCCTGAGCTCCGAACTTACACTTTCTATTGTTGAGAGTTACTTATTAAAAGTATGCCTATTTTTTAATTTGTTGAACTTATCTTATAACTTTTTAGATTTTATTTTGCAATTCTCTTTTTTACCTTTTATATTTTTTCAAGATAACTTTTTTTTGTGATATACCATTGTTTGTTTTGCCTGTACTGGAGCTTTTCTCCCCGGGCCTCTACTGTAAACGGATATATATCCAGTTGGACTAGCCCGGTCAACAAATGTAAAATAAAATAAATAAATAATAAATAAAATTATGCCAAGACATTTTTAAGTTTTGCGCAGTGTTTCTGTTTCTGTAGAAGTTATTCTAGATTTGTATACATTTTTTTATATTTTCAAAGATTTCTTGGGAGGGTTTGAATTTAATTATAATGATTCCTAATATTGTAGTAGTTATCTGTTTTCTGTAAACCATTTGCTACAGATCAAAACCAAAACATTTACATTGATAGAGTTGTATTCTGCACTCCGGTGAAAGCAAAGGGCTGATTCAAGCCACCCAAGTTGGTGAATGCTGGTGGTGGCTTTATTGTGTATTTCTGATTGGCCTGATGAGCTAACTGTGCAAAAGATTTCATCATGCTGCTATAAAAGCCTTATGTTTTAATGACAGTGTGCTCTATAATTTAGAGTTTAGCTTGGACACCTGTGATTATAAGACCTTGAATATTATCTTAAACCATCAGATGATCTACAAACCTGATAGATTTTTTTTGCACTTGCTCTCGCTATCTCAGGGCTATTTAGCAATTTGGTCCTGAGTTCACTGACTTTGTTGAATGTATAACTGCTTTAGGGTGCACTTGCTAAATGAATGCTATATGATTTGTTACCATACTGCTTTTTGGTAATTTTAACAGAATTCCAATAGTTGACTAGCTCTTCTGACTCTCAAAAAGGTGTTTTGTTTTTGAAAATGTTCTCACGAGTTTGCGAAAATATTTCAAACTTTGCAAAGTTTTTCTGTGTTTGTTGATGTTCTCATACTTTTGCAGACTTTTTTGTATTTGGGAACATTTCTCCAGCATTTTGAAAATAGTTTAAGGATTTCTTATACTGCATGAAGTTTGCCTTATTTTGGTAAACCATTTAGGACTGCACTTCAGCTGAAAACCAAGTCATTGTACATTGAGAAAGTTTTATTCTGCAGTCTGGGGGGTTAGAGGGCTGATTAAACACACACAAATTGGGAATTGCTGGCTGAATGATTATTGTTTTCTTATCAGATTTACCTGAGGTCTTAACATTGTATAGGCAGTTCATGCTTGTATGAAGGCCTTACATTTTTCTGAGACTCTGCTCATTTATTTAGATTTTCACTGTCCCTAGCTTGAACACCTGTCACTAAAAGAAATTAGATTGCATCCAAAACCATCTGTGGACTAACAAAGCTGATATAAGTTTTTTTTGGCACTTGCTCTTACTTCATCAGTGCTATTTAACAGTTCTCTCCTGCATTCATTTGGTTGTATTCATCACTGTTTATCTCAGGGTTTTTGAACTTATTTTCAAGAATTCCTGATACTGCAGGATTGGAGTCATATGTTGTGGAGCATCTATTACTACACTTCAGCTCAAAACCAATTTGTTTTACATTAGGAGATATTTGTTCTGCACTTGGGTGGGAGGGGTGCAATGGGTGGACTGAATCCATGTGAGTTGGAAACTGCTGATGGAAGGCTTTTTGTGTGCTTATCTGATTGGCCTGAGGGCTTAACTGTGTAAAATGCTTTCACCCTGTTGGCATAAAGCCTTACATTTTTCTAAGACTGTGCTCATTTATTCAGAACTTCCACATGCCTGGCTTAGATACCTGTGATGACAAGACTTTGGAATGCATCTGAAAGGATCTGTGAACTTAAAAATGTGAAATACATATTCTTTTTTTCTTCTTGCTTTTTCATAGTACTTTTAATAGTTCTATTCTGCATTGATTGATTTTCTTGAATTTATCTATTTATTTCCTAACCTCCTCTGATACTGCAAACATTGTTTTGAGTTTGTCAACATTCTCAAGAGTTTGAAAATATTTCTAAGATTTGATTTGTTCTTCTACAAACACAGAATTTCTCCTATTTTTTCACACATTCTTCTGCAGTTGGGAACATTTCTCATGGTTTTTCAACTTATTCAAAAGGATTTCTGATACTGCAGGAGTTCTGCCAGTTTGTAAACATATCCTACTGCCCATGAGCTCAAAACCAGTTCATTTTACATTAACACAGCTTTACTTTGCCATCTACTTGTAGTAGAGGGCTTGTTCCAAACGTCTGAGTTTGGAACTTCTGGTGCAAGACTAATTGCACGTTTATATGACTGGCCTGAGGAATTAACTGTGTAAATTCATTTATCCTGTTGGCTTAAAAGCCTGTCATTTTTGTTAGACTGTGCTCTTTATTGAGAGCTTGTCTGTGTCTGGCTTAGAGAAACTTGACTACAAGACCATGGATTGCTTCCAAAACCATCAGTGGACCTAGAAAGCTAATACACTTTTTTGTGAACATGCTCTGTTTTAGTGTCATTTAAGAGTCCTGAGTTGAATGTCTTGATTCTGTTGAATTTATCATTAAGTCATCAGTGGACCTAGAAAGCTAATACACTTTTTTTGTGAACATGCTCTGTTTTAGTGTCATTTAAGAGTCCTGAGTTGAATTTCTTGATTCTGTTGAATTTATCATTAATTTTTCAGATAACACTTGTTAAATAAAAGCCAACTGCTTGTTACTCTACTGCTTAAGTAATTTTAAGAATATCCTGATAGTTCCTTCCTGCAAAAGTGGTTCTACGTTTGCCAAAGGTCCACAGATTATGCCAAGATATTTTTAAGTTTTGCACAATGTTTCTGTAGAAGTTATCCTACATTTGTATTTTTTTTTTATATCTTCAAGGATTTCTTGGGGGGTTTGAATTTAATTATAATGGTTCCTAATAGTGCAGTAGTTATCCATTTTCTGTAAACCATTTACTACACCACTTGTATTCAAAAGCAGAACATTTACATTAGCAGAGTTGTATTCTGCATTCCAGTGAAAGCAGAGGGCTGATTCAAGCCACCAAAGTTGGTGACTGCTGGTGGTGGCTTTATTCTGTGATTCTGACTGGCCTGATGAGTTAACTGTGAAAAATTTTCATCCTGCTGATATAAAAGCCTTACGTTTTAATGACAGTGTGTGTATAATTAAGAGTTTGGCTTGGACATCTGTGTTTATAAGACCTTGAATATTAGGCAGTTCATGCTAGTATGAAGACCTTACATTTTTCTGAGACTCTGCTCATTTATTCAGATTTTCACTGTCCCTAACTTGAACACCTGCCACTAATAGAAATTAGATTGCATGCAAAACCATCTCTGGACTCACACTTTCTCTAATTTCACCAGTGCTATTTAACAGTTCTCTCTTGCATTCATTTGGTTGAATTCATCACTGTTTATCAGCTCACAGTTGTTAAATACTATCAATTTGTTACTGCATTGTTATTATGTCAGTTTTGCAGTATTCTGATACTTTGTGATGTCATCTTATGCTGTAAATGCTGTTTTGAATTTATTAATGTTCCCCCTAAACAAGCCAAATATTTCTACATTTTGCAAAGCATTTCTGTAGAAGTTCTCTTACATTTGTGCAAACTTTTCTGTATTTGTAAACATTTCTCGGAGATTTTGAACTTATTTCCAAGAATTTCTTACACTATAGGATTTCTTCCTTTCTTGTAAGAATTTGGCACTGCTCTTGAGATCAAAATCAGATCATTTTACTTTCAGAGAATTAATTCTGCACTCTGTGGAGAGCAGAAGGATGAGTCAGTCCAGATGAATTTAGAACTGTTGGAGTCGGTTTATTGTACCTTTATATGATTGACTTGAAAGTTTAACTGTGTTAAAGGGTTTCATCCTGCTGATATAAAAGCCTTACATTCTTGTGAGACTGTCCTCGTTTATTCAGATCTTCCATGTGACTGACTTAGACACTTATGATTACAAGGCTTTTGATTGTATCTAAAACCAATAGCAGACCAAAACTGGATATAAATGTTGTATTTATTTACTATTTCTTTATTTGTTTGTTTGTTTTGCATTTGCTGTAACTATCTCAGTGCTATTAAAAAGTTCTGTGCTACATTTCTTGATTGTGTTGAATTTATCTCTGTGTTTCAGTCTACACTTGTTAAAGAAATGCCATCTGTTTGTTACTGTACTGCTCTGTCATGCTAATAATAATTTCACATTTCCTTGCCTGTTCTGATAATGTAAAAGCTATTCTGTTGTTACCAAAGTTCTCTTGAGTTTACCAGAATACTTCTAAGTTCTGCAAAGTTGTCCTGTGTTTGTCGAAGTTCTCCTACTTTTGTACACCTATTTCAATATTGGGGAACATTTCTCCAGGTTACTGAACTTATTTCCAAAGATTCATGATTCTGCAGGCAGCAGTTTTGCTTTTTTGTTGTAAGGTATTTGCTACTGCCCTTCAGCTCAACACCACTTCATTGTACACTAAGAAGGTTATTTTTGCACTCTGTTTTGAATTAAGTACTGAATCAACCGACCCAAGTTGGGTCTGCTGGTTGAAGGCTTATTGTGTGCTTACAAGATTAGCCTGAGGGCTTAACAATGCCCTCCTGGTATAAAAGGCTTACATTTGTGAGACTGCCCTTTAAAACTGCAAAAGCTATTCTGACAATGACAAACTTTTCTGGAGTTTGGCAAAATATTTTTAGGTTTTTGGTAAGGTTTTGCTGTCTTTGTATAAGGTCATCTGCGTTTTTACACATTTGTATGTATTTTGTATAATTTCTCAGGGTTATTGAACTTATTTTCATAAATTCCTGATACTGCAGGATTGCTGTCTTATGTTCTAAAGCATTTGTTACTGCACTTGAGCTATAACCAATTTGTTTTACAGTAGGAGGGATTTGTTCTGCACTATGGTGGGAGGGCTGCAGATGGTGGACTGAATCCATGTTAGTTGCAGATATCTTTTTGTGTGCTTATCTGATTGGCCTGGGGGCTTTACTGTGTAAAATGTTTTCACCCTGCTGGTATAAAGCCTTACATTTTTCTAAAACTGTCCTCATTTATTCAGAACTTCTACATGCCTGGCTTAGTTACCTGTGATGACAAGACTTTAGAATGCATCTGAAAGGACCTGTGAACTTAAAAATGTAAAATACATATTCTTTTTTTTTTTGTTTGTATCTGCTTTTTCATAGTGCTATTAGTAGTTCTGTTCTGAATTCATTGATTTTCTTGAATTTATCAATGTTTTTCACACTGCACTTGTTAAATGAATCCCATCTGTTTGTTACTGCAGTGCTTTTAGGTAATTTTAATAGTGTTCTCTTATTTCCTAACCTCGTTTGATACTGGAAAAGTTGTTTCAAGTTTGTCAACATTCTCAAGAGTTTGAAAATATTTCTAAGTTTTGAAAAGTTCTTCTACGAACACAAAATTTCTCCTACTTTTGCAGACATTCTTCTGCAGTTGGAAACATTTCTCATATTTTCTCAGCTTATTCAAAAGGATATCTGGTACTGCAGGAGTTCTGCCTTTTTTTATACATATCCTACTGCCCTTGAGCTCAAAACCAGTTCATTTTACCTTAACAAGGTTTTATTCTCTCATCTGCTGGGAGTAGAGGGCTTATTCCACCCATCTGAGTTTGAAACTTCTGTATCAAGATTTACTGTCTGTTTATATGACTGGCAGGAGGACTTAACTGTGTAAATTCATTTATCGTGTTGGTTTAAAAGCCTGTCATTTTGTGAGACTGTGCTCTTTATTGAGAGCTTGCCTGTGCCTGGCTTAGAGAAATCTGACTACAAGACCATGGATTGCTTCCAAGACCAACAGTGGACATAGAAAACTAATAGTTTTTTTGTGTGCACATGCTCTATTTCAGTGTCATTTAACAGTCCTGGGTTGAATTTATTTAACCGCTGACATAACACACACCTTCTTCCTGAGTTATTTCTGTGTTGTCTGTCCACTCAGAACAAGGTACACTTAGTGTAGAAGGAAGAAGGTGTGAGTTATGTCTGTGTTGTCTGTTAATTCAGAACAGTGTACACTTAGTGTAGGAGGAAGAAAGTGTATGTTATGTCTGTGTTGTCAGTTCACTCAGAACGGTGTACACTTAGTGTAGGAAGAAGAAGATGTAACTTATGTCTGTGTTGTCTAGTCATTCAGAACAGTGTACACTTAATGTAGGAGGAAGAGGGTGTGAGTTATGTCTTTGGTGTCTGTTCACTCAGAGCAGTGTACACAATACAGGAGGAAGAAGGTGTGAGTTATGTCTGATTTGTCTTTTCACTTAGAACGGTGTACACAGTGTAGGAGGAAGAAGGTGTGAGTTATGTCTGTGTTGTCTGTTCACTCAGAACAGTGTACACTTACTGTAGGAAGAAGGTGTGAGTTATGTCTGTGTTGATTGTTCGTTCAGAACAGTGTACACTTAGTGTAAAAATAAGAAGGTGTGAGTTATGTCTGTGTTGTCTGTTCACTCAGAAAGATGTACACTTAGTGTAGGAGGAAGAAGGTTTGAACAATGTCTATGTTGTCTGTTCACTCAGAATGGTGTACACTTTGTGTAGGAGGCAGAAGGTGTGGGTTATGTCTGCGCTGTCTGATCACTCAGAACAGTGTACACTTACTGTGTTAGGTGTGAGTTATTTCTCTGTTGTCTGTTCACTCAGAACAGTGTAAACTTAGTGTAAGAGGAAGATGGTGTCGGTTATGTCTGTGTTGTCTGTTCATTCAGAACAGTGTACACTTTGTGTAGGAGGAAGAAGGTGTGAGTTATGTCTGTTCACTCAGAACACTGTACATTTAGTGTAGGAGGAAGAAGGTGTGAGTTATGTTTGTGTTGTCTTTTCTCTCAGAACAGTGTAAACTTAGTGTAGGAGGAAGAAGGTGTGAGTTATGTCAGTGTTTGTTCACTCAGAACACTGTACAGAGTGTAAGAGGAAGAAGGTGTGGGTTTTGTCTGTGTTGTCTGTTCACTCAGAACAGTGTACACTTAGTGTAGGAGGAAGAAGGTGTGAGTTTTGTCTGTATTGTCTCTTCACTCAGAACAGTGTACACTTATTGTAGGAGGAAGAAGGTGTGAGTTATGTCAGTGTTGTCTGTTTACTCTGAATAATGTATACTTAACGGAGAAAGAACGTGAGTTATGTCTGTGTTGTCTGTTCACTGAGAACACTGTATACTTAGTGTAGGTGGAAGAAGGTATGTGTTATGTCTGTGGTGTCTGTTCACTCAGTATGCTGCACACTTAGTGTAAGAGGAAGTAGGTGTGAGTTATGTCAGTGTTGTTTGTTCACTCAGAACACTGTACACAGTGTAAGAGGAAGAATTTAGGAGTTATGTCTGTGTCTGTATACTCAGTACAGTGTACACTTAGTATAGGAAGAAGAAGATGTGAGTTATGTCTGTGTTATCTCTTCACTCAGAACACTGTACACTTAGTGTAGGAAAAGAAGGTGTGAGTTATGTCTGTGTTGTCTGTTCACTCAGAACACTGTACACTTAGTATAGGAGGAGGAAGGTGTGAGTTATGTCTGTGTTGTCTGTTCACTCAGAACACTGTACACTTAGTGTAGGAGAAAGAATGTGTGAGTTATGTTCATGTTGTATGTTCACTCAGAACACGGTTTACTTAGCATAAGAGAAAGAAGATGTCAGTCATGTCTGTGTTGTCTGTTCATTCAGAACAGTGAACACATAGTGTAGGAGGAAGAAGGTGTGTGTTATGTCTGTGTTGCCTGCCTCTCAGAAAACTGTACACTTAGAGTAGGAGGAAGAAGGTGTGAATTATGTCTGTGTTGTTTGTTCACTCACAACGGTGTAAACAGTATAGGAGGAATAAGGTGTGAGTTATGTCTGTGTTGTCTGTTCACTCAGAAACATGTACACTTACTGTAGGAAGAAGATGTGAGTTATGTCTGTGTTGTCTGTTCACTCAGAACGGTGTAGACATTGTAGGAGGAAGAAGGTTTGAACAATGTCTGTGTTGTCTGTTCACTCAGAACGGTGTACACTTTGTGTAGGAGGAAAAAGGTGTGGGTTATGCCTGTGCTGTCTGTTAACTCAGAACAGTGTACACTTACTGTAGGAAGAAGAAGGTGTTAGTTATTTCTGTGTTGTCTGTTCATTCAGAACAGTGGACACGCAGTGTAGGAGGAAGAAGATGTGAGTTATGTCTGTGTTGTCTGTTCATTCAGAACAGTGTACACTTAGTGTAGGAGGAAGACGGTGTGAGTTATGTCTATTCACTCAGAACACTGTACCTTTAGTGTAGGAGGAAGAAGGTGTGAGTTATGTTTGTGTTGTCTGTTCACTCAGAACAGTGTACATTTAGTGTAGGAGGAAGAAGGTGTAACTTATGTCTGTGTTGTCTGTTCACTCAGTTTACACTTAATTTAGGAAGAAGGAGGTGTGAGTTATGTCTGTGTTGTCTGTTCACTCACAATGGTGTACACGTAGTGCAGGAGGAAGAAGGTGTGAGTTATGTCTGTCTTGTCTGTTCACTATGAAAAGCATACACCACGTAAAAGATAGTAGGTGAGTGTTATGTCTGTGTTTTCTGTTCACTCAGAACAGTGTACACTTAGTGTACGAGGACAAAGGTGTGAGTTATGTCTGTGTTGTCTGTTTATTCAGAACAGTGCACACTTTGTGTAGGAGGAAGAAGGTATGTATTATGTTTGTGTTGTCTGTTCACTCAGTACACTGTGCACTTAGTGTAGGAGGAAGAAGGTGTGAGTTATGTCAGTGTTGTTTGTTCACTCAGAACACTGTACACTTAGTGTAGAGGAAGAAGGTGGGGGTTATGTCTTTGTTGTCTGTACACTCAGTGCAGTGTACACTTAGTGTAGGAAGAAGATGTGAGTTATGTCTGTATTGTCTCTTCACTCAGAACAGTGTACAATTAGTGTAGGAGGAAGAAGGTGTTAGTTATGTCTGTGTTGTCTGTTCGCTCAGTACATTGTACACTTATTGTAGGTGGAAGAAGGTGTGGGTTTTGTCTGTGTTGTCTGTTCACTCAGAACAGTGTACACAGTGCAGGAGGAAGAAGGTGTGAGTTATGTCAGTGTTGTCTGTTCACTCTGAATAGTGTACACAATGTAGGAGGAAGAAAGTGTGAGTTATGTCTGTGTTGTCTGTTCACTTAGAACGGTGTACACTTAATGTAGGAGGAAGAAGGTGTGAGTTATGTCTATGTTGTCTGTTAATTCAGAAAAGTTTACTGAGTGTAGAAGGAAGAAGGTGTGTGTTATGTCTAGGTTGGCTTTTCAGTCAGAACCCTTTACACTTAGTGCAGGAAGAATAAGGTGTGAGTTGTGTCTGTGTTGACTGTTCACTTAGGACAGTGTACACTTAGTGTGCGAGGTGGAAGGTGTGAGTTATTTCTATGGGATCTATTCATTCAGAACAGAGTGCAGTTAGTGTAGGAGGAAGAAGGTGGGTGTTATGTCTGTTTTGTCTATTCACTCAGTACACTGTACACTTAGTGTAGGAGGAAGGTGTGAGTTATGTATGTGTTGTCTATTAACTCAGAATAGTGTACACTTAGTGTAGGAGGAAAAAGGTGTGAGTTATGTCTGTGTTGTCTGTTCACTGAGAACAGTCTGCACTTAGTGTAGGAGGAAGAAGGTGTGAGTTATGTCTTTGGTGTCTGTTCACTCAAAACAGTGTACACAATGTAGGAGGAAGAAGGTGTAAGTTATGTCTGTGTTGTCTGTTCACTCAGAACAGTGTACACTTATTGTAGGAAGAAGTTGTGAGTTATGTCTGTGTTGTCAGTTCATTCAGAACAGTGTACACTTCGTGTAAAAAAAAAGGTGTGAGTTACGTCTGTGTTGTCTGTTCACTCAGAACATTGAACAATTAGTGTAGAAGGAAGAAATTGTGAGTTATATATAAACAACAAAGACTATCAGTGAGTCCCAGCTCTACCTTCCAATAAAATTTATTTCGTTGAACAGTTCCTTCTCTAGCGCCTCGGCCAACAGCCTTTACAGAGTAAAACAGTAAAACTCATAAAACACTTGCAATATATACAAAAAACAAGTAATCAATCAATTACATAATTAAACTATCAAATCACATAGCTTGAATATATTTAAAGTCATAGTCTTAAACAAGACATTGCCAGTTACATTCTCTGTTCATTCCATGTGGATGCAAAGTCCCAAATTTCATAATCAAAATGCATTCCTTTTGTCTTAACATATTTTTTTGCCTATCAACATCATTATAATATAATGGAACATGTTCCAGAACAGACACTTTTATATTCTCAATATTTCCATGGTGTACTGAGTTAAAATGCTCAGCAATAGGACTAGTAATTTTAATTGTGAGTTATGTCTGTGTTGTCTGTCCACTTAGAACATTGAACAATTAGTGTAGGTGGAGGAAGAAGCTGTGAGTTATGTACGTGTTGTCTTATCACTCAGAATGGTATACACTTAGTGTAGGAGGAAGAAAGTGTGAGTTATGCCTGTTTTGTCTGTTAACTCAGAACAGTGTACACTTAGTATAGGAGGAAGAATGTGTGAGTTATGCCTGTGTTGTCTGTTCACTCGGAACACTGTACTCTTAGTGTAGGAAGAAGAAGGTGTGTGTTATGTCTGTGTTGTCTGTTCACTCAGAAGAGTGTACACTTAATGTAGGAGGAAGAAGGTGTGAGTTATGTCTCTGCTGTCTATTCACTCACAATGGTGTACACGTTCTGTAGGAGGAAAAAGGTGTGGGTTATGCCTGTGCTGTCTGTTCACTCAGAACAGTGTACACTTACTCTAGGAAGAAGAAGGTGTTAGTTATTTCTGTGTTGTTTGTTCATTCATAACAGTGTACATGCTGTGTAGGAGGAAGATGGTGTCGGTTATGTCTGTGTTGTCTGTTCATTCAGAAAAGTGTACACTGAGTGTAAGAGGAAGAAGGTGTGAGTTATGTCTGTTCACTCAGAACACTGTACCTTTAGTGTAGTAGGAAGAAGGTGTGAGTTATGTTTGTGTTGTCTGTTCACTCAGAACAGTGCACATTTAGTGTAGAAGGAAGAAGTTGTAACTTATGTCTGTATTGTCTGTTCATTCAGAACAGTGTACACTTAATGTAGGAAGAAGGAGGTGTGAGTTATGTCTGTGTTGTCTGTTCACTCACAATGGTGTACAGGTAGTGCAGGAGGAAGAAGGTTTGAGTTATGTCTGTGTTGTCTGTTCACTATGAAAAGCGTACACCATGTAAAAGATAGAAGGTGTGTGTTATGTCTGTGTTTTCTGTTCACTCAGAACAGTGTACACAAGTGTAGGAGGAGGAAGGTGTGAGTTATGTCTGTGTTGTCTGTTTATTCAGAACAGTGTACACTTTGTGTAGGAGGAAGAAGGTATGTGTTATGTCTGTGTTGTCTGTTCACTCAGTACACTTAGTGTAGGTGGAAGAAGGTGTGAGTTATGTCAGTGTTGTTTGTTCACTCAGAACACTGTACACTTAGTGTAGAGGAAGAAGGTGGGAGTTATGTCTTTGTTGTCTGTACACTCAGTACAGTGTACACTTAGTGTAGGAAGAAGATGTGAGTTATGTCTGTATTGTCTCATCACTCAGAACAGTGTACACTTAGTGTAGGAGGAAGAAGGTGTTAGTTATGTCTGTGTTGTCTGTTTGCTCAGTACATTGTACACTAAGTGTAGGTGGAAGAAGGTGTGGGTTTTATATGTGTTATCTGTTCACTCAGAACACTGTACACTTAGTGTAGGAGGAAGAAGGTGTGAGTTTTGTCTGTATTGTCTCTTCACTCAGAACAGTGTACACAGTGCAGGATGAAGAAGATGTGAGTTATGTCAGTGTTGTCTGTTCACTCTGAATAGTATACACAATGTAGGAGGAAGAAGGTGTGAGTTATGTCTGTGTTGTCTGTTCACTTAGAATGGTGTACACTTAGTGTAGGAGGAAGAAGGTGTGAGTTATGTCTGTGTTGTCTTATCACTCAGAATGGTGTACACAGTGTAGGAGGAAGAAAGTGTGAGTTATGTCTTTGTTTGTTCACTCAGAACACTGTACACTTAATGTAGGAGGAAGAAGGTGTGAGTTATATCTGTGTTGTCTGTTAATTCAGAACAGTGTACACTTAATGTAGGAGGAAGAAGGTGTGAGTTATGTCTGGGTTGGCTGTTCAGTCAGAACTGTGTACACTTAGTGTACGAGGTGGAAGGTGTGAGTTATTTCTGTGGGATTTATTCATTCAGAACAGAGTGCACTTAGTGTAGGAGGAAGAAGGTGTGAGTTATTTCTGTGTTGTCTGTCACTCAGAACAAGGTACACTTAGTGTAGAAGGAAGAAGGTGTGAGTTATGTCTGTGTTGTCTGTTAATTCAGAACAGTGTACACTTAGTGTAGGAAGAAGAAAGTGTGAGTTATGTCTGTGTTGTCAGTTCACTCAGAACGGTGTACACTTAGTGTAGGAGGAAGAAGATGTAACTTATGTCTGTGTTGTCTAGTCATTCAGAACAGTGTACACTTAATGTAGGAGGAAGAAGGTGTGAGTTATGTCTTTGGTGTCTGTTCACTCAGAACAGTGTACACTTACTGTAGGAAGAAGGTGTGAGTTATGTCTGCGTTGATTGTTCGTTCAGAACAGTGTACACTTAGTGCAAAAATAAGAAGGTGTGAGTTATGTACTTGTTTTCTGTTCACTCAGAAAGATGTACACTTAGTGTAGGAGGAAGAAGGTTTGAACAATGTCTATGTTGTCTGTTCACTCAGAATGGTGTACACTTTGTGTAGGAGGCAGAAAGTGTGGGTTATGTCTGTGCTGTCTGATCACTCAGAACAGTGTACACTTACTGTGTTATGTGTGAGCTATTTCTCTGTTGTCTGTTCACTCAGAACGGTGTAAACTTAGTGTAAGAGGAAGATGGTGTTGTTTATGTCTGTGTTGTCTGTTCATTCAGAACAGTGTACACTTTGTGTAGGAGGAAGAAGGTGTGAGTTATGTCTGTTCTCTCAGAACACTGTACATTTAGTGTCGGAGGAAGAAGGTGTGAGTTATGTTTGTGTTGTCTTTTCTCTCAGAACAGTGTAAACTTAGTGTAGGAGGAAGAAGAGGTGAGTTATGTCAGTGTTTGTTCACTCAGAACACTGTGCAGAGTGTAAGAAGAAGAAGGTGTGGGTTTTGTCTGTGTTGTCTGTTCACTTAGAACAGTGTACACTTAGTGTAGGAGGAAGAAGGTGTGAGTTTTGTTTGTATTGTCTCTTCACTCAGAACAGTGTACACTTATTGTAGGAGGAAGAAGGTGTGAGTTAAGTCAGTGTTGTCTGTTTACTCTGAATAATGTACACTTAACTGAGGAAGAACGTGAGTTATGTCTGTGTTATCTGTTCACTGAGAACACTGTATACTTAGTGTAGGTGGAAGAAGGTATGTGTTATGTCTGTGTTGTCTGTTCACTCAGAACTCTGTACACAGTGTAAGAGGAAGAATTTGGGAGTTATGTCTGTGTTGTCTGTACACTCAGTACAGTGTACACGTAGTGTAGGAAGAAGAAGATTTGAGTTATGTCTGTGTTGTCTCTTCACTCAGAACACTGTACACTTAGTGTAGGAAAAAGAAGGTGTGAGTTATGTCTGTGTTGTCTGTTCACTCAGAACAGTGTACAGTTAGTGTAGGAGGAGGAAGGTGTGAGTTATGTCTGTGTTGTCTGTTTAATCAGAACACTGTACACTTAGTTTAGGAGAAAGAATTTGTGAGTTATGTTCATGTTGTCTGTTTACTCAGAACAGGGTTGACTTAGCATAAGAGAAAGAAGGTGTCAGTCATGTCTGTGTTGTCTGTTCATTCAGAACAGTGACCACATAGTGTAGGAGGAAAATGGTGTGTGTTATGTCTGTGTTGCCTGTCTCTCAGAAAACTGTACACTTAGAGTAGTTGGAAGAAGGTGTGAGTTATGTCTGTTCACTCAGAACGATGTACACAGTATAGGTGGAAGAAGGTGTGAGTTATGTCTGTGTAGTCTGTTCACTCAGAACATTGTACACTTACTGTAGGAAGAAGGTGTGAGTTATGTCTGTGTTGTCTGTTCACTCAGAACGGTGTACACATTGTTGGAGGAAGAAGGTTTGAACAATGTTTGTGTTGTCTGTTCACTCAGAATGGTGTACACTTTGTGTAGGAGGAAAAAGGTGTGGGTTATGCCTGTGCTGTCTGTTAACTCAGAACAGTGTACACTTACTGTAGGAAGAAGAAGGTGTTAGTTATGTCTGTGTTATCTGTTCATTCATAACAGTGTACATGCTGTGTAGGAGGAAGATGGTGTTGGTTATGTTTGTGTTGTCTGTTCACTCAGAACAGTGCACATTTAGTGTAGAAGGAAGAAGTTGTAACTTATGTCTGTATTGTCTGTTCATTCAGAACAGTGTACACTTAATGTAGGAAGAAGGAGGTGTGAGTTATGTCTGTGTTGTCTGTTCACTCACAATGGTGTACACGTAGTGCAGGAGGAAGAAGGTTTGAGTTATGTCTGTGTTGTCTGTTCACTACGAAAAGCGTACACCGTGTAAAAGATAGAAAGTGTGTGTTATGTCTGTGTTTTCTGTTCACTCAGAACAGTGTACACAAGTGTACGAGGAGGAAGGTGTGAGCTATGTCTGTGTTGTCTGTTTATTCAGAACAGTGTACACTTTGTGTAGGAGGAAGAAGGTATGTGTTAAGTCTGTGTTGTCTGTTCACTCAGTACACTGTACACTTAGTGTAGGAGGAAGAAGGTGTGAGTTATGTCTTTGTTGTCTGTACTCTCAGTACAGTGTACACTTAGTGTAGGAAGAAGATGGGAGTTATGTCTGCATTGTCTCTTCACTCAGAACAGTGTACGCAGTGTAGGAGGAAGAAGGTGTTAGTTATGTCTGTGTTGTCTGTTCGCTCATTAAATTGTATACTTAGTGTAGGTGAAAGAAGGTGTGGGTTTTGTCTGTGTTGTCTGTTCACTCAGAACACTGTACACTTAGTGTAGGAGGAAGAAGGTGTGAGTTTTGTCTGTATTGTCTCTTCACTCAGAACAGTGTACACAATGTAGGAGGAAGAAGGTGTGAGTTATGTCTGTGTTGTCTGTTCACTTAGAATGGTGTACACTTAGTGTAGGAAGAAGAAGGTGTGAGTTATTTCTGTGTTGTCTGTCCACTCAGAATGGTGTACACTTAATGTAGGAGGAAGAAAGTGTCAGTTATGTCTTTGTTTGTTCACTCAGAACAATGTACACTTAGTGTAGGAGGAAGAAGGTGTGAGTTATATCTGTGTTGTCTGTTAATTCAGAATAGTGTACACTTAATGTAGGAGGAAGAAATTGTGAGTTATGTCTGGGTTGGCTGTTCAGTCAGAACTGTGTACACTTAGTGTACGATGTGGAAGGTGTGAGTTATTTCTGTGGGATCTATTCATTCAGAACAGAGTGCACTTAGTGTAGGAGAAAGATGGTGGGTGTTATTTCTGTGTTGTCTATTCACTCAGTACACTGTACACTTAGTGTAGGAGGAAGAAGGTGTGAGTTATTTCTGTGTTGTCTGTCCACTCAGAACAAGGTACACTTAGTGTAGAAGGAAGAAGGTGTAAGTTATGTCTGTGTTGTCAGTTCACTCAGAATGGTGTACACTTAGTGTAGGAGGAAAAAGATGTAACTTATGTCTGTGTTTTCTAGTCATTCAGAACAGTGTACACTTAATGTAGGAGGAAGAAGGTGTGAGTTATGTCTTTGGTGTCTGTTCACTCAAAGCAGTGTACACAATACAGGAGGAAGAAGGTGTGAGCTAAGTCTGATTTGTCTTTTCACTTAGAACGGTGTACACAGTTTAAGAGGAAGAAGGTGTGAGTTATGTCTATGTTGTTTGTCCACTCAGAACAGTGTACACTTACTGTAGGAAGAAGGTGTGAGTTATATCTGCGTTGATTGTTCGTTCAGAACAGTGTACACTTAGTGTAAAAATAAGAAGGTGTGAGTTATGTATTTGTTTTCTGTTCACTCAGAAAGATGTACACTTAGTGTAGGAGGAAGAAGGTGTGAACAATGTCTATGTTGTCTGTTCACTCAGAATGGTGTACACTTTGTGTAGGAGGCAGAAGGTGTGGGTTATGTCTGTGCTGTCTGTTTACTCAGAACAGTGTACACTTACTGTGTTAGGTGTGAGTTATTTCTCTGTTGTCTGTTCACTCAGAATGGTGTAAACTTAGTGTAAGAGGAAGATGGTGTCGGTTATGTCTGTGTTGTCTGTTCATTCAGAACAGTGTACACTTTGTGTAGGAGGAAGAAGGTGTGAGTTATGTCTGTTCACTCAGAACACTGTACATTTAGTGTAGGAGGAAGAAGGTGTGAGTTATGTTTGTGTTGTCTTTTCTCTCAGAACAGTGTAAATTTAGTGTAGGAGGAAGAAGGGGTGAGTTATGTCAGTGTTTGTTCACTCAGAACACTGTACAGAGTGTAAGACAAAGAAGGTGTGTGTTTTGTCTGTGTTGTCTGTTCACTTAGAACAGTGCACACTTAGTGTAGGAGGAAGAAGGTGTGAGTTTTGTCTGTATTGTCTCTTCACTCAGAACAGTGTAGACTTATTGTAGGAGGAATAAGGTGTGAGTTATGTCAGTGTTGTCTGTTTACTCTGAATAATGTACACTTAACGGAGGAAGAACGTGTGAGTTATGTATTTGTTCTCTGTTCACTGAGAACACTGTATACTTAGTGTAGGAGGAAGAAGGTGTTTGTTATGTCTGTGTTGTCTGTACACTCAGTACAGTGTACACTTAGTGTAGGAAAAAGAAGATTTGAGTTATGTCTGTGTTGTCTCTTCACTCAGAACACTGTACACTTAGTGTAGGAAAAAGAAGGTGTGAGTTATGTCTGTGTTGTCTGTTCATTCAGAACACTGTACACTTAGTGTAAGATGAAGAAAGTGCGAGTTATGTATGTGTTGTCTTTTCACTCAGAACAGTGTACACAGTGTAGGAGGAAGAAGGTGTGAGTTATATCTGTGTTGTCTGTTTAATCAGAACACTGTACTCTTAGTGTAGGAGGAAGAACGTGTGAGTTATGTTCATGTTGTCTGTTCACTCAGAACAGTCTATACTTAGCATAAGAGAAAGAAGGTGTGAGTCATGTCTGTGTTGTGTGTTCATTCAGAACAGTGAACACATAGTGTAGGAGGAAGAAGGTGTGTGTTATGTCTGTGTTGCCTGTCTGTCAGAAAACTGTACACTTAGAGTAGGAGGAAGAAGGTGTGAGTTATGTCTGTGTTGTCTGTTCACTCAGAATGGTGTACACAGTATAGGAAGAATAAGGTGTGAGTTATGTCTGCGTTGTCTGTTCATTCAGAACAGTGTACAATTAGTGTAGGAAAAAGAAGGTGTGAGTTATGTCTGTGTTGTCTATTCACTCAGAACGGTGTACACAGTGTAGGAGGAAGAAGGTTTGAATAATGTCGGTATTGTCTGTTCACTCAGAACAGTGTACACTTTGTGTAGGAGGAAAAAGGTGTGGGTTATGCCTGTGCTGTCTGTTAACTCAGAACAGTGTACACTTACTGTAGGAAGAAGAAGGTGTTAGTTATTTCTGTGTTGTCTGCTCATTCATAACAGTGTACACGCTGTGTAGGAGGAAGATGCTGTCGGTTATGTCTGTGTTTTTTGTTCATTCCGAAAAGTGTACACTGAGTGTAAGAGGAAGAAGGTGTGAGTTATGTCTGTTCACTCAGAACACTGTACCTTTAGTGTCATAGGAAGAATGTGTGAGTTATGTTTGTATTGTCTGTTCACTCAGAACAGTGCACATTTAGTGTAGAAGGAAGAAGTTGTAACTTATGTCTGAATTGTCTGTTCATTCAGAACAGTGTACACTTAATGTAGGAAGAAGGAGGTTTGAGTTATGTCTGTGTTGTCTGTTCACTCACAATGGTGTACACGTAGTCCAGGAGGAAGAAGGTGTGAGTTATGTCTGTGTTGTCTGTTCACTACGAAAAGCATACACCATGTAAAAGATAGAAGGTGTGTGTTATGTCTGTGTTTTCTGTTCACTCAGAACAGTGTACACAAGTGTACGAGGAGGAAAGTGTGAGTTATGTCTGTGTTGTATGTTTATTCCGAACAGTGTACACTTTGTGTAGGAGGAAGAAGGTATGTGTTATGTCTGTGTTGTCTGTTCACTCAGTACACTGTACACTTAGTGTAGGAGGAAGAAGGTGTGAGTTATGTCAGTGTTGTTTGTTCACTCAGAACACTGTACACAGTGTAGAGGAAGAAGGTGGGAGTTATGTCTTTGTTGTCTGTACACTCAGTGCAGTGTACACTTAGTGTAGGAAGAAGATGTGAGTTATGTCTGTATTGTCTCTTCACTCAGAACTGTGTACACTTAGTGTAGGAGGAAGAAGGTGTTAGTTATGTCTGTGTTATCTGTTCACTCAGTATATTGTACACTTAGTGTAGGTGGAAGAAGGTGTGGATTTAGTCTGTGTTGTCTGTTCACTCAGAATACTGTACACTTAGTGTAGGAGGAAGAGGATGTGAGTTTTGTCTGTATTGTCTCTTCACTCAGAACAGTGTACACAGTGCAGGAGGAAGAAGATGTGAGTTATGTCAGTGTTGTCTGTTCACTCTGAATAGTGTACACAATGTAGGAGGAAGAAGGTGTGAGTTATGTCTGTGTTGTCTTATTACTCAGAATGGTGTACACAGTGTAGGAGGAAGAAAGTTTGAGTTATGTATTTGTTTGTTCACTCAGAACACTGTACACTTAATGTAGGAGGAAGAAGGTGTGAGTTATATCTGTGTTGTCTGTTAATACAGAACAGTGTACACTTAGTGTAGGAGGAAGAAAGTGTATGTTATGTCTGTGTTGTCAGTTCATTCAGAACGGTGTACACTTAATGCAGGAGGAAGAAGGTGTGAGTTATGTCTGCGTTGTCTGTTCACTCAGATGCATACACTGTGTAAGTGGAAGAAGGTGTGAGTTATGTCTATGTTGTCTGTTAATTCAGAACAGTTTACAGAGTATAGAAGGAAGAAGGTGTGTGTTATGTCTTGGTTGGCTGTTCAGTCAGAACACTTTACACTTAGTGCAGGAGGAAGAAGGTGTGAGTTGTGTCTGTGTTGACTGTTCACTCAGAACAGTGTACACTTAATGTGCGAGGTGGAAGGTGTGAGTTATTTTTGTGGGATCTATTCATTCAGAGCAGAGTGCAGTTAGTGTAGGAGGAAGAAGGTGGGTGTTAAGTCTGTTTTGTCTATTCACTCAGTACACTGTACACTTAGTGTAGGAGGAAGGTGTGAGTTATGTCTGTGTTGTCTTTTAACTCAGAACAGTGTACACTTAGTGTAGGAGGAAAAAGGTGTGAGTTATGTCTGTGTTGTCTGTTCACTGAGAACGGTCTGCACATAATGTAGGAGGAAGAAGGTGCGAGTTATGTCTTTGGTGTCTCTTCACTCAGAACAGTGTAAACAACATAGGAGGAAGAAGGTGTGAGTTATGTCTGTGTTGTCTGTTCACTCAGAACGATGTACACAGTATAGGTGGAAGAAGGTGTGAGTTATGTCTGTGTAGTCTGTTCACTCAGAACATTGTACACTTACTGTAGGAAGAAGGTGTGTGGTATGTCTGTGTTTTCTGCTCATTCAGAACAGTGTACACAGTGTAGGAAAAAGAAGGTGTGAGTTGTCTGTGTTGTCGTTTTACTCAGAACAGTGAACAATTAGTGTAGGAGGAAGAAGTTGTGAGTTATGTCTGTGTTGTCTGTCCACTTAGAACATTGAACAATTAGTGTAGGAGGAGGAAGAAGGTGTGAGTTATGTATGTGTTGTCTTATCACTCAGAATGGTGTACACAGTGTAGGAGGAAGAAAGTGTGAGTTATGCCTGTTTTGTCTGTTAACTCAGAACAGTGTACACTTAGTGTAGGAGGAAGAAAGTGTGAGTTATGTCTGTGTTGTCTGTTTACTTAGAACACTGTACTCTTAGTGTAGGAAGAAGAAGGTGTGTGTTATGTCTGTGTTGTCTGTTCACTCAGAAGAGTGTACACTTAATGTAGGAGGAAGAAGGTGTGAGTTATGTCTGTGCTGTCTATTCACTCACAATGGTGTACACGTTCTGTAGGAGGAAGAAGGTGTTTGTTATGTCTGTGTTGTCTGTACACTCAGTACACTGTACACTTAGTGTAGGTGGAAGAAGGTGTGTGTTATGCCTATTTTGTCTGTTAACTCAGAAAACTGTACTCTTAGTGTAGGAGGAAGAAGGTGTGAGTTATGTCTGAGTTGTCTTTTCACTCTGAACTGTGTACACTTAGTGTAGCAGGAAGAAGGTGTGAGTGAAGTCTGTGTTTTCTGTTCACTCAGAACACTGTACACTTAGTGTAGGAAGAAGAAGGTGTGAGTTATTTCTGTGTTGTCTGTTAATTCAGAACAGTGTACACTGAGTGTAGGAGGAAGAAAGTGTATATTATGTCTGTGTTGTCAGTTCACTCAGAACAGTGTACACTTAGTGTAGGAGGAAGAAGATGTAACTTATGTCTGTGTTGTCTAGTCATTCAGAACAGTGTACACAATGTAGAAGCAAGAAGGTGTGAGTTATGTCTGCATTGTCTGTTCACTCAGAAATGCATACACAGTGTAAGTGGAAGAAGGTGTGAGTTATGTCTATGTTGTCTGTTAATTCAGAACAGTTTACACAATGTAGGAGGAAGACGCTGTGTGTTATGTCTGTGTTGTCTGTTCAGTCAGAACACTGTACACTTTCTGTAGTAGGAAGAATGTGTGAATTATGTCTGTGTTGACTGTTCACTCAGAACAGTGTACACTTAGTGTACAAGGTGGAAGGTGTGAGTTATTTCTGTGGGATCTATTCATTCAGAACAGAGTGCCCTTAGTGTAGGAGGAAGAAGGTGGGTGTTATGTCTGTGTTGTCTATTCACACAGTACACTTTACACTTAGTGTAGGAGGAAGAAGGTGTAAGTTATGTCTGTTTTGTCCATTAAATCACAACAGTGTACACTTAGTGTAGGTGGAAAGAGGTGTGTGTTATGTCTGTGTTGTCTGTTCACTGAGAACGGTGTACACATAGTGTAGGTTCATAGGTTCATAGGTTCATACTAGGCTATCTGCCCTAGGGCATTTATAAGCCTAGCCAGAGTGTGTGTGGCTTTCACCACCCCTTAGGATGAGAATACTATACCTATTAGTTTGCTGTGCCTCCGTCCAGCAGTGACACAGAGATGATTTCCGGGGTAAACCTACGATCTCCCATCCACTCGTCAAGATTTCCCTTGAACAGAGTCAGTGAGGGGCTCTGCCTCACATGGACTGGGATTCTGTTCCATAGTGTAGGGAGTCTCTGGGTGATGAATCTGTCCCTCCGGCACGTCCTATTTATATCTGTGTTGAGGTTTAAGTCTCTTGCTCTCGTGGCTCTGGTGGATTTGGATTTTTTGAGGTGGAGCATGTCCATTAATTCCGGGTTGGACATGGCCTTGTATGTCAGGCACAGATCACCTCTGAGCAGATGGTATGCGACTGAATAGAGCTGGAGTTTCTTCAGTCAGGCATCGTATGACATATGTTTGAGCCCCTTTATCCTTTTGGTGAGGAACTTTTGGGGTCTTTCCAACTGCTGCAGGTGTCGGGTAAGGTACATTCCGAATGGGGCGTTGTACTCAATCATTGGTCTGATAAGTGAAGTGTACAGCGGTACAATGACCTCTCCTGATCTGGATGTGAATCCCTTCATGATCAGGTGGGCAATGTAGAAGGTCTTCCTAACCACTTTGGCAATGTGAGTGTCAAAAGAGAGGTTACTGTCAACTTGGGTCCCCAGGTCCCTGATAACTTCTTCCGTGTTTAATGGATTACCACCTATGTGGTAATTAGGGGTTACCTTGTTTTTCCCAAAGGGTATGACTATACATTTTTGGCATTTAGCTTAAGGCCATGGCTCTGGCACCAGTTATCCATTTCTATGAGACCTCTCTGGAGGATGTCTGTGTCTGATGGAGTGTCAATTATGGTGCCCAGTTTGCAGTCATCTGCAAATTTTGTCAGCCACAATCCCCTATGTTTGCCTGCACTTCAGAAAAATAAATGCCGAACAAGAGGGGCCCAGGACTGAGCCCTGTGGGACACCGCCGTGGCCGGCTTAGAGTCTGACATGGCACCAGCAACTCTAACCCTGTGTGTTCTGTCCTTGAGCCAGTTTGCAACCCATCTTGTGACATATGGGTTTACATCTAAGCTGGTGAGCTTTTCTATGATGCCCGAAAGTGGGGTATTGTGTCGAACGCTTTGCTAGGTCAAGGTAGGGTGTGTGAACTGCCTTACCCTCATCAATGGCCTTAGTGACTGTTTCAAAAGTCGACCAAGTTCAAGAGGCAGGATCTGCCCTTGACAAAGCCAAATTGGGTAGGATCCAGTGTCTGTAGGTCCCCAATGTCTTTATTTATGAGTTCCATTATGATCCTCTCCATAGCTTTGCAGACAAGGCTCGTCAAGCTTATGGGCGGTAATTTCCAGGGTCCGTAGAAGCACCGCCTTTGTGGAGTGGGACCACAGTTGCCGTATGCCATTCTTTGGGTGATCCTGTAGTAAGGCCAAGATTAAACAGCAGCCTTATGTGTGGGTTTAGTTCCTCATTGAGTTCGTGTAGCACACAGCCGGGGACACCATCCGTCCCATTGATGCTGTGTTTTTGCTTTAGAGAGAGCAGCTCACCTGGGCATCTGAGATGTTTGGGAGGCTAGACTCTGGTGGGATAGATATTTCTCCTTTTGGGGAGGGAGGAGAAATTTGCACTGAACCTGTCTGCCAGTATGTTGGCAATGTCTGTGGGTTCAGTGATTTTTTATCATTTTGGACTAATTCTGAGCATATCTGGGAGTTTCCACCCAGGTTTCTAACATAGCTAAAGAAGGCCTTATGATTGTCTTTTGTGTCATTAGCGATTTTTCTCTCAAAGTTGGCCTTGGATGATTTTATGAGTGATCGTAGTTTTTGCTAGTATTGATCAGAGATGCCTTCCCTTTTAGGGATTTTGCTCTGTCATGTAGTAGCTTTCTCCTCTTGTTGTAGAGTTTGTTTATGGCTGGGGTCCACCAGACTGGGCGCCTGCCTTTGGTGGAAAGGGTCTTGATTTTATTAGGGATTGCTTGATCCATACATTCCTGGAGGTGCTCGTAGAAGGCATTTGTAAGGGTTTCAGCAGCGTGGGTTGTGGTTTCCACTGGCTCGGGGCCTTGAAGGATACCACTCCAGTCTTAAGAAGTGTGAAGTTTGCTTTTGTGAAGTTCTTCACTGTGGTCTTTTTTGCTGGGGGTGGGGGTGGGATGTGGATCTCCAATGAGATTAATTTATGGTCTGATCTCACCAATGAGGGATATACTTTTGGTGTGGAGCATTTTGTCCCCATGTTTGTGATGATCAGGTCTAGTATATTTTCTCCTCTTGTGGGAATGGTGACTAGTTGTTCCATAGCATTTGAGTTTATGAACTCCAGGAACCTTTGGACTAGGGTGTTGGGGCTTGAGTAATGTTCCCAGTCTATGTTTGAGTAGTTGAAGTCACCCAATATGATGGTGTTTGGAGAGACATTCATACTCTCCAGTGTCTTCAGGAAGGCTGTGTGGGTTTCCTGAGTTTGAGAAGGTGGTCTGTAGCATGCTACAAACTGTAGGGCAGTTTTACCTATGGTTAATTGTACCTGGATGGTCTCCAATGCTTTGTGCGTTGCCACTAACCTGGAGGTGTGGGTATCCTTTATGAATATGGATACTCCCCCTCCTTTTGTGGTTTGGTCTGGACTTTGGGGCCAGAACGCATGATATGAGGTATAACCTGATAGTGCTGGGGTGCTCTCAGGAGCCTTGAACCAGGTTTCAGTCACAGCACAGACATCAATGTTCTCCATACTGAGGAGGGCTTCGAGGGCATGAATCTTGAGGTTTAGACTTCTGGCATTGAGCAGTATTACCCTTAGTTTTTCTCCATTTTTGTTTTCTAGGGCGGTAGGTTTATCATTTGAGCCTTGCCTAAAAAAGGCACTATGGGGTGGCAAGAGCCTTTGCCAATATCCGAAGCCCATGGGTGACAGGTGCAAGCCGCCCCTTGCGCAGCGTGGCTTGTCAAGCATGTCATCCCAGGCAGACAGACATTGGATCCCCTTAGAATGACACCAGTAATTAAGCCAATTATTAAAGCTGATCATTTTGTCTCTGTATTGTGGCATCATTCTTGGTGAGGGTAGGATACTGCTCAGGGTCAGGGTCATACTGGCCTGGGCTACATAATCTGAGAGCTCCTCTGTGTCTCTTTTCATGTAGTCCAGGGAGGTACGTCTCAGGTCGTTCACACCGGCATGGACAATGACTGAGTCATACTTGTACTTGCTGTGGAGTGACCTGAGTGCTTGTGTTATGGGGCAGATTCTAGCGCCTGACAGGCAGCTTACTGTGATCTTTTCCGTGTTCAGTCTGGTGAGTGGGACGTCAGTGTGTCTGACTATGGAGTCACCTATAACAAGTGTGTCTGGCATTGTGTTTGGCCTTAAGGTCTGTGACTGTTTAGCACACTGACTTTGAGAACTATGTGTTGCATGTCTTATGTCTTGAGGTGGCAGTTGCTTGGGTGTCTGCTTTGGAGGCCTCTGTAGTTTTGGTAGATTTTTGATCAGTGCCTCCGAGTATGTCTTTGTGTGTTTATGTGTTTGTTTTGCAGTTGTGATAGTTCTATGTGAAACTGGGTTTGTGGTGTGCGTGGTTTCCTTCTCCTCCTGTCTGGTCTTGCCAGTCCTGAGTTGAGAGAGCTCAGCCTCCAGTTTGGCTATATAGTTGCATCTCTCACATGTATTTGTGTTTTGTGGGAGAAGGAGGGTTGTCTGTGTACATGAGGCAATTGTAACATTGCCTCAAGATGCCCAGATTCACCAGCTGAACAGGAGAGGACGCTAGCAACTGACCCTTGACATGCTAGAAAAAGTGAAAAAGTTTGCTGTGTAACTGAGTCAGAAGGGACCTATAGGGAAATGGGTACTCAAGGGGATTCTAGGCTAATGTAGTACTTTGTTTAGTATATAAGTACTTTACCTATATAAAAATGCTTTAGGAGCAAGTGCTGAGCTTTTGAGATAGAGAATAGACTGTTTAGATTGCAAGTAGAGAAGTTCTAAGGGAAAAATTGAAGAGCAGACTTTACGGAGCCAGAAATAGTTTAACCTTATTTAACCGGCACTGCCCGATGGTGCTCTATGGGCAACTCCGCGCTAAATCACGCAAAAGCGCGCTAAAGCGGGCTTTATAGCAGGGGGTTGAAAAGAGCTAGGAATTGACCCAAAATGGCCAACAGACTACAAGTTTCTGGCTGGAACCACTGCTCTAGGGACAAATAAGCTGCTCAGTGCTCCCCACTCCCACTGGTGAACAAAGAAGCTTCCCTTTATCCAAATAAGGATATGGAATAGCACAGGAACCAAGCCAAAGCCCAGAGATCAGCAAACTCTGAAGACTGGACTATTCTAGTTCAGTAAGGCGGGAAAACAAGATTTTTTTTTTTTTTTGCAGAAAACAGGGGAAAAACAGACAGTAAATGCTATAAATGCTTTTAAACGGCTAGCGCACTTGAGTGTGTTAGCCTACAGGTAAAATTAAGCAACAAATAACTTTTTAAAAGTGCAAAACAGTTAATCAACACAAAAACAGTTTAAATAGAATGCAGAGCTGTATAAACAGGCAAAAATGCAGTCGCTAAGCAGTAAATAATAAAAAAGCTAGAAAAAAATACTTAAATCAGGAAAAAGTCACTCTTTTGCTCTCTGCTGCTTGTAGAACTCTGCAGGACACCACGAGAAGCTGTGCTGAGTTGAATACAAGCGAAAAAGCGCGCTAAAGCGGGCTTTATTACAGGGGGCTGAAAAGAGCTAGGAATTGACCCAAAATGGCCAATAGACTACAAGTTTCTGGCTGGAACCACTCCTCTAGGGACAAATAGGCCACTCAGTGCTCCCTACTCCCACTGGTGAACAAAGACGCTTCCTTTTATCCAAATAAGGATATGGAATAGCACAGGAACCAAGACAAAGCCCAGAGATCAGCAAACTCTGAAGACTGGACTATTCTAGTTCAGTAAGGTGGGAAAACAAGATTTTTTTTTTGTTTTTTTCTTTTTTGCAGAAAACAGAGGAAAAACAGACAGTAAATGCTATAAATGCTTTTAAGCGGCTAGCGCACTTGAGTGTGTTAGCCTACAGGTAAAATTAAGCAACAAATAACTTTTTAAAAGTGCAAAACAGTTAATCAACACAAAAACAGTTTAAATAGAATGCAGAGATGTATAAACAGGCGAAGCTGCAGTCGCTAAGCAGTAAATAATCAAAAAGCCAGAAAAAATACTTAAATCAGGAAAAAGTCACTCTTTTGCTCTCTGCTGCTTGTAGAACTCTGCAGGACACCACGAGGAGCGGTGCTGAGTTGAATACAAGCGAAAAAGTGCTCTAAAGCGGGCTTTATTACAGGGGGCTGAAAAGAGCTAGGAATTGACCCAAAATGGCCAATAGACTACAAGTTTCTGGTTGGAACCATTCCTCTAGGGACAAATAGGCTGCTCAGTGCTCCCCACTCCCACTGGTGAACAAAGACGCTTCCTTTTATCCAAATAAGGATATGGAATAGCACAGGAACCAAGACAAAGCCCAGAGATCAGCAAACTCTGAAGACTGGACTATTCTAGTTCAGTAAGGCGGGAAAACAAGATTGTTTTTTTATTTTCTTTTTTGCAGAAAACAGAGGAAAAACAGACAGTAAATGCTATAAATGCTTTTAAGCGGCTAGCGACTTGAGTGTGTTAGCCTACAGGTAAAATTAAGCAACAAATAACTTTTTAAGAGTGCAAAACAGTTAATCAACACAAAAACAGTTTAAATAGAATGCAGAGCTGTATAAACAGGCTAAAATGCAGTCGCTAAGCAGTAAATAATCAAAAAGCCAGAAAAAAATACTTAAATCAGTTATAGCAAATACAGTTATAACAAATGCTCTGAAATATACTGTATATTTCCAAAATGTTTGAGAAGGACAGTCAGAACACAAGAAGGTTCAGGCAAAAAAGAAAAAAAAAAGTTTTGTTTTACTTTTTGAAAAGGGAAAAAGGAGGAACAGAAGGCCTTATCAAATGTTCTCCCTGTATTAAGCAGAATGAGCTAATGACACTAGACTGGGAGGTGTGTCACAGTAGGGGCGGGCAACTGCAAAGCCACCAAGTATAAGAGCAAGACACCAACAGGGAGGGAGGGTGGGACAAAATAGCCTACAGACAGCAAGTACTAGAGAGACAAATGAAAGTTTTTAAACAGATAAGGATTTGTGAAGATACTGAATAGACAAAGTGCTTTATATATATTAAATTGTAAAAACAGTAATCTGTAAAAATAATCAAAAAAAAATCAAGATACTTATATTTTGTAGCTCAGTTGCGGTCAACAACTTCTTCAGTCTGCACTGTGTGCAAAGACAGAGACCCTACCAAAGTTAGGGCTTAAAAACCAGAACAACTTCTTTTTTTTTTACAAGAACACAAAAGAACCAGACCCCACTAGCCAAGAGATAATTACACAGAGGAAATGTTTCAGTTTACACAATAGCCTACAGACAGCAAGCACTAGAGAGACCAATGAAAGTTTTCAAACAGATAAGGATTTGTGAAGATACTGAATAGACAAAGTGCTTTATATATATTAAATTGTAAAAACAGTAATCTGTAAAAATAATAAAAAAAAATCAAGATACTTATATTTTGTAGCTCAGTTGCGGTCAACAACTTCTCCAGTCTGCACTGTGTGCAAAGACAGAGACCCTACCAAAGTTAGGGCTTAAAAACCAGAACAACTTTTTTTTTTACAAGAACACAAAAGAACCAGACCCCACTAGCCAAGAGATAATTACACAGAGGAAATGTTTCAGTTTACACAATAGCCTACAGACAGCAAGCACTAGAGAGACAAATGAAAGTTTTTAAACAGATAAGGATTTGTGAAGATACTGAATAGACAAAGTGCTTTATATATATTAAATTGTAAAAACAGTAATCTGTAAACATAATCAAAAAAAATCAAGATACTTATATTTTGTAGCTCAGTTGCGGTCAACAACTTCTCCAGTCTGCACTGTGTGCAAAGACAGAGACCCTACCAAAGTTAGGGCTTAAAAACCAGAACAACTTTTTTTTGCAAGAACACAAAAGAACCAGCCCCCACTAGCCAAGAGATAATTACACAGAGGAAATGTTTCAGTTTACACAATAGCCTACAGACAGCAAGTACTAGAGAGACAAGTGAAAGTTTTTAAACAGATAAGGATTTGTGAAGATACTGAATAGACAAAGTGCTTTATATATATTAAATTGTAAAACAGTAATCTGTAAAATAATCAAAAAAAAAAAAATCAAGATAATGATATTTTGTAGCTCAGTTGCGGTCAACAACTTCTCCAGTCTGCACTGTGTGCAAAGACAGAGACCCTACCAAAGTTAGGGCTTAAAACCAGAACAACTTTTTTTTTACAAGAACACAAAAGAACCAGCCCCACTAGCCAAGAGATAATTACACAGAGGAAATGTTTCAGTTTACACAATAGCCTACAGACAGCAAGCACTAGAGAGACAAATGAAAGTTTTCAAACAGATAAGGATTTGTGAAGATACTGAATAGACAAAGTGCTTTATATATATTAAATTGTAAAAACAGTAATCTGTAAAAATAATCAAAAAAAATCAAGATACTTATATTTTGTAGCTCAGTTGTGGTCAACAACTTCTCCAGTCTGCACTGTGTGCAAAGACAGAGACCCTACCAAAGTTAGGGCTTAAAAACCAGAACAACTTCTTTTTTTTACAAGAACACAAAAGAACCAGCCCCCACTAGCCAAGAGATAATTACACAGAGAAAATGTTTCAGTTTACACAATAGCCTACAGACAGCAAGTACTAGAGAGACAAATGAAAGTTTTTAAACAGATAAGGATTTGTGAAGATACTGAATAGACAAAGTGCTTTATATATATTAAATTGTAAAAACAGTAATCTGTAAAAATAATCAAAAAAAATCAAGATACTTATATTCTGTAGCTCAGTTGCAGTCAACAACTTCTCCAGTCTGCACTGTGTGCAAAGACAGAGACCCTACCAAAGTTAGGGCTTAAAAACCAGAACAACTTCTTTTATTTTTACAAGAACACAAAAGAACCAGCCCCCACTAGCTAAGAGATAATTACACAGAGGAAATGTTTCAGTTTACACAATAGCCTACAGACAGCAAGCACTAGAGAGACAAATGAAAGTTTTTAAACAGATAAGGATTTGTGAAGATACAGAATAGACAAAGTGCTTTATATATATTAAATTGTAAACAGTAATCTGTAAAAATAATCAAAAAAAAATCAAGATACTTATATTTTGTAGCTCAGTTGCAGTCAACAACTTCTCCAGTCTGCACTGTGTGCAAAGACAGAGACCCTACCAAAGTTAGGGCTTAAAAACCAGAACAACTTTTTTTTTTACAAGAACACAAAAGAACCAGCCCCCACTAGCCAAGAGATAATTACACAGAGGAAATGTTTCAGTTTACACAATAGCCTACAGACAGCAAGCACTAGAGAGACAAATGAAAGTTTTTAAACAGATAAGGATTTGTGAAGATACTGAATAGACAAAGTGCTTTATATATATTAAATTGTAAAAACAGTAATCTGTAAAAATAATCAAAAAAAATCAAGATACTTATATTCTGTAGCTCAGTTGCAGTCAACAACTTCTCCAGTCTGCACTGTGTGCAAAGACAGAGACCCTACCAAAGTTAGGGCTTAAAAACCAGAACAACTTCTTTTATTTTTACAAGAACACAAAAGAACCAGCCCCCACTAGCTAAGAGATAATTACACAGAGGAAATGTTTCAGTTTACACAATAGCCTACAGACAGCAAGCACTAGAGAGACAAATGAAAGTTTTTAAACAGATAAGGATTTGTGAAGATACTGAATAGACAAAGTGCTTTATATATATTAAATTGTAAAAACAGTAATCTGTAAAAATAATCAAAAAAAAATCAAGATACTTATATTTTGTAGCTCAGTTGCGGTCAACAACTTCTTCAGTCTGCACTGTGTGCAAAGACAGAGACCCTACCAAAGTTAGGGCTTAAAAACCAGAACAACTTCTTTTTTTTTTTACAAGAACACAAAAGAACCAGACCCCACTAGCCAAGTGATAATTACACAGAGGAAATGTTTCAGTTTACACAATAGCCTACAGACAGCAAGCACTAGAGAGACCAATGAAAGTTTTCAAACAGATAAGGATTTGTGAAGATACTGAATAGACAAAGTGCTTTATATATATTAAATTGTAAAAACAGTAATCTGTAAAAATAATAAAAAAAATCAAGATACTTATATTTTGTAGCTCAGTTGCGGTCAACAACTTCTCCAGTCTGCACTGTGTGCAAAGACAGAGACCCTACCAAAGTTAGGGCTTAAAAACCAGAACAACTTCTTTTTTTTACAAGAACACAAAAGAACCAGCCCCACTAGCCAAGAGATAATTACACAGAGGAAATGTTTCAGTTTACACAATAGCCTACAGACAGCAAGCACTAGAGAGACAAATGAAAGTTTTTAAACAGATAAGGATTTGTGAAGATACTGAATAGACAAAGTGCTTTATATATATTAAATTGTAAAAACAGTAATCTGTAAAAATAATCAAAAAAATCAAGATACTTATATTTTGTAGCTCAGTTGTGGTCAACAACTTCTCCAGTCTGCACTGTGTGCAAAGACAGAGACCCTACCAAAGTTAGGGCTTAAAAACCAGAACTTCTTTTTTTTTTACAAGAACACAAAAGAACCAGCCCCCACTAGCCAAGAGATAATTACACAGAGAAAATGTTTCAGTTTACACAATAGCCTACAGACAGCAAGTACTAGAGAGACAAATGAAAGTTTTTAAACAGATAAGGATTTGTGAAGATACTGAATAGACAAAGTGCTTTATATATATTAAATTGTAAAAACAGTAATCTGTAAAAATAATCAAAAAAAATCAAGATACTTATATTCTGTAGCTCAGTTGCAGTCAACAACTTCTCCAGTCTGCACTGTGTGCAAAGACAGAGACCCTACCAAAGTTAGGGCTTAAAAACCAGAACAACTTCTTTTATTTTTACAAGAACACAAAAGAACCAGCCCCCACTAGCTAAGAGATAATTACACAGAGGAAATGTTTCAGTTTACACAATAGCCTACAGACAGCAAGCACTAGAGAGACAAATGAAAGTTTTTAAACAGATAAGGATTTGTGAAGATACAGAATAGACAAAGTGCTTTATATATATTAAATTGTAAAAACAGTAATCTGTAAAAATAATCAAAAAAAAATCAAGATACTTATATTTTGTAGCTCAGTTGCAGTCAACAACTTCTCCAGTCTGCACTGTGTGCAAAGACAGAGACCCTACCAAAGTTAGGGCTTAAAAACCAGAACAACTTCTTTTTTTCTTACAAGAACACAAAAGAACCAGCCGCCACTAGCTAAGAGATAATTACACAGAGGAAATGTTTCAGTTTACACAATAGCCTACAGACAGCAAGCACTAGAGAGACAAATGAAAGTTTTTAAACAGATAAGGATTTGTGAAGATACTGAATAGACAAAGTGCTTTATATATATTAAATTGTAAAAACAGTAATCTGTAAAAATAATCAAAAAAAATCAAGATACTTATATTCTGTAGCTCAGTTGCAGTCAACAACTTCTCCAGTCTGCACTGTGTGCAAAGACAGAGACCCTACCAAAGTTAGGGCTTAAAAACCAGAACAACTTCTTTTATTTTTACAAGAACACAAAAGAACCAGCCCCCACTAGCTAAGAGATAATTACACAGAGGAAATGTTTCAGTTTACACAATAGCCTACAGACAGCAAGCACTAGAGAGACAAATGAAAGTTTTTAAACAGATAAGGATTTGTGAAGATACTGAATAGACAAAGTGCTTTATATATATTAAATTGTAAAAACAGTAATCTGTAAAAATAATCAAAAAAAAATCAAGATACTTATATTTTGTAGCTCAGTTGCGGTCAACAACTTCTTCAGTCTGCACTGTGTGCAAAGACAGAGACCCTACCAAAGTTAGGGCTTAAAAACCAGAACAACTTCTTTTTTTTTTTACAAGAACACAAAAGAACCAGACCCAACTAGCCAAGAGATAATTACACAGAGGAAATGTTTCAGTTTACACAATAGCCTACAGACAGCAAGCACTAGAGAGACCAATGAAAGTTTTCAAACAGATAAGGATTTGTGAAGATACTGAATAGACAAAGTGCTTTATATATATTAAATTGTAAAAACAGTAATCTGTAAAAATAATAAAAAAATCAAGATACTTATATTTTGTAGCTCAGTTATGTCAACAACTTCTCCAGTCTGCACTGTGTGCAAAGACAGAGACCCTACCAAAGTTAGGGCTTAAAAACCAGAACAACTTCTTTTTTTTTTACAAGAACACAAAAGAACCAGACCCCACTAGCCAAGAGATAATTACACAGAGGAAATGTTTCAGTTTACACAATAGCCTACAGACAGCAAGCACTAGAGAGACAAATGAAAGTTTTCAAACAGATAAGGATTTGTGAAGATACTGAATAGACAAAGTGCTTTATATATATTAAATTGTAAAAACAGTAATCTGTAAAAATAATCAAAAAAAATCAAGATACTTATATTTTGTAGCTCAGTTGCGGTCAACAACTTCTCCAGTCTGCACTGTGTGCAAGGACAGAGACCCTAACAAAGTTAGGGCTTAAAAACCAGAACAACTTCTTTTTTTTTACAAGAACACAAAAGAACCAGCCCCCACTAGCCAAGAGATAATTACACAGAGGAAATGTTTCAGTTTACACAATAGCCTACAGACAGCAAGTACTAGAGAGACAAGTGAAAGTTTTTAAACAGATAAGGATTTGTGAAGATACTGAATAGACAAAGTGCTTTATATATATTAAATTGTAAAAACAGTAATCTGTAAAAATAATCAAAAAAAAATCAAGATACGTATATTTTGTAGCTCAGTTGCGGTCAACAACTTCTCCAGTCTGCACTGTGTGCAAAGACAGAGACCCTACCAAAGTTAGGGCTTAAAAACCAGAACAACTTCTTTTTTTTTACAAGAACACAAAAGAACCAGCCCCCACTAGCCAAGAGATAATTACACAGAGGAAATGTTTCAGTTTACACAATAGCCTACAGACAGCAAGCACTAGAGAGACAAATGAAAGTTTTCAAACAGATAAGGATTTGTGAAGATACTGAATAGACAAAGTGCTTTATATATATTAAATTGTAAAAACAGTAATCTGTAAAAATAATCAAAAAAAATCAAGATACTTATATTTTGTAGCTCAGTTGCAGTCAACAACTTCTCCAGTCTGCACTGTGTGCAAAGACAGAGACCCTACCAAAGTTAGGGCTTAAAAACCAGAACAACTTCTTTTATTTTTACAAGAACACAAAAGAACCAGCCCCCACTAGCTAAGAGATAATTACACAGAGGAAATGTTTCAGTTTACACAATAGCCTACAGACAGCAAGCACTAGAGAGACAAATGAAAGTTTTTAAACAGATAAGGATTTGTGAAGATACAGAATAGACAAAGTGCTTTATATATATTAAATTGTAAAAACAGTAATCTGTAAAAATAATCAAAAAAAAAATCAAGATACTTATATTTTGTAGCTCAGTTGCGGTCAACAACTTCTCCAGTCTGCACTGTGTGCAAAGACAGAGACCCTACCAAAGTTAGGGCTTAAAAACCAGAACAACTTTTTTTTTTACAAGAACACAAAAGAACCAGCCCCCACTAGCCAAGAGATAATTACACAGAGGAAATGTTTCAGTTTACACAATAGCCTACAGACAGCAAGCACTAGAGAGACAAATGAAAGTTTTTAAACAGATAAGGATTTTTGAAGATACTGAATAGACAAAGTGCTTTATATATATTAAATTGTAAAAACAGTAATCTGTAAAAATAATCAGGAGGAAGAAGGTGTGAGTTATGTCTTTGGTGTCTGTTCACTCAGAACAGTGTACACTTAGTGTAGGAGGAAGAAGGTGTGAGTTATGTCTGTGTTGTCTGTTCACTCAGAACAGTGTACACTTATTGTAGGAGGAAGAAGGTGTGAGTTATGTCTGTGTTGTCTGTTCACTCAGAACAGTGTACACTTAGTGTAGGACGAAGAAGGTGTGAGTTATGTCTGTGTTGTCTGTTACCTCAGAACAGTGTACACTTAGTGTAGGAGGAAGAAGGTGTGAGTTATGTCTGTGTTGTCTGTTCACTCAGAACAGTGTACACTTAGTGTAGGAGGAAGAAGGTGTGAGTTATGTCTGTGTTGTCTGTTCACTCAGAACAGTGTACACTTAGTGTAGGAGGAAGAAGGTGTGAGTTATGTCTGTGTTGTCTGTTCACTCAGAACAGTGTACACTTAGTGTAGGAGGAAGAAGGTGTGAGTTATGTCTGTGTTGTCTGTTCACTCAGAACAGTGTACACTTAGTGTAGGAGGAAGAAGGTGTGAGTTATGTCTGTGTTGTCTGTTCACTCAGAACAGTGTACACTTAGTGTAGGAGGAAGAAGGTGTGAGTTATGTCTGTGTTGTCTGTTCACTCAGAACAGTGTACACTTAGTGTAGGAGGAAGAATGTGTGAGTTATGTCTGTGTTGTCTGTTCACTCAGAACAGTGTACACTTAGTGTAGGAGGAAGAAGGTGTGAGTTATGTCTGTGTTGTCTGTTCACTCAGAACAGTGTACACTTAGTGTAGGAGGAAGAAGGTGTGAGTTATGTCTGTGTTGTCTGTTCACTCAGAACAGTGTACACTTAGTGTAGGAGGAAGAAGGTGTGAGTTATGTCTGTGTTGTCTGTTCACTCAGAACAGTGTACACTTAGTGTAGGAGGAAGAAGGTGTGAGTTATGTCTGTGTTGTCTGTTCACTCAGAACAGTGTACACTTAGTGTAGGAGGAAGAAGTTGTGAGTTATGTCTGTGTTGTCTGTTCACTCAGAACAGTGTACACTTAGTGTAGGAGGAAGAAGGTGTGAGTTATGTCTGTGTTGTCTGTTCACTCAGAACAGTGTACACTTAGTGTAGGAGGAAGAAGGTGTGAGTTATGTCTGTGTTGTCTGTTCACTCAGAACAGTGTACACTTAGTGTAGGAGGAAGAAGGTGTGAGTTATGTCTGTGTTGTCTGTTCACTCAGAACAGTGTACACTTAGTGTAGGAGGAAGAAGGTGTGAGTTATGTCTGTGTTGTCTGTTCACTCAGAACAGTGTACACTTAGTGTAGGAGGAAGAAGGTGTGAGTCATGTCTGTGTTGTATGTTCACTCAGAACAGTGTACACTTAGTGTAGGAGGAAGAAGGTGTGAGTTATGTCTGTGTTGTCTGTTCACTCAGAACAGTGTACACTTAGTGTAGGAGGAAGAAGGTGTGAGTTATGTCTGTGTTGTCTGTTCACTCAGAACAGTGTACACTTAGTGTAGGAGGAAGAAGGTGTGAGTTATGTCTGTGTTGTCTGTTCACTCAGAACAGTGTACACTTAGTGTAGGAGGAAGAAGGTGTGAGTTATGTCTGTGTTGTCTGTTGACTCAGAACAGTGTACACTTAGTGTAGGAGGAAGATGGTGTGAGTATGTCTGTGTTGTCTGTTCACTCAGAACAGTGTACACTTAGTGTAGGAGGAAGAAGGTGTGAGTTATGTCTGTGTTGTCTGTTCACTCAGAACAGTGTACACTTAGTGTAGGAGGAAGAAGGTGTGAGTCATGTCTGTGTTGTATGTTCACTCAGAACAGTGTACACTTAGTGTAGGAGGAAGAAGGTGTGAGTTATGTCTGTGTTGTCTGTTCACTCAGAACAGTGTACACTTAGTGTAGGAGGAAGAAGGTGTGAGTTATGTCTGTGTTGTCTGTTCACTCAGAACAGTGTACACTTAGTGTAGGAGGAAGAAGGTGTGAGTTATGTCTGTGTTGTCTGTTCAATCAGAACAGTGTACACTTAGTGTAGGAGGAAGAAGGTGTGAGTTATGTCTGTGTTGTCTGTTCACTCAGAACAGTGTACACTTAGTGTAGGAGGAAGAAGGTGTGAGTTATGTCTGTGTTGTCTGTTCACTCAGAACAGTGTACACTTAGTGTAGGAGGAAGAAGGTGTGAGTTATGTCTGTGTTGTCTGTTCACTCAGAACAGTGTACACTTAGTGTAGGAGGAAGAAGGTGTGAGATATGTCTGTGTTGTCTGTTCACTCAGAACAGTGTACACTTAGTGTAGGAGGAAGAAGGTGTGAGTTATGTCTGTGTTGTCTGTTCACTCAGAACAGTGTACACTTAGTGTAGGAGGAAGAAGGTGTGAGTTATGTCTGCGTTGTCTGTTCACACAGAACAGTGTACTCTTAGTGTAGGAGGAAGAAGGTGTGAGTTATGTCTGTGTTGTCTGTTCACTCAGAACAGTGTACACTTAGTGTAGGAGGAAGAAGGTGTGAGTTATGTCTGTGTTGTCTGTTCACTCAGAACAGTGTACACTTAGTGTAGGAGGAAGAAGGTGTGAGTTATGTCTGTGTTGTCTGTTCACTCAGAACAGTGTACACTTAGTGTAGGAGGAAGAAGGTGTGAGTTATGTCTGTGTTCTCTGTTCACTCAGAACAGTGTACACTTAGTGTAGGAGGAAGAAGGTGTGAGTTATGTCTGTGTTGTCTGTTCACTCAGAACAGTGTACACTTAGTGTAGGAGGAAGAAGGTGTGAGTTATGTCTGTGTTGTCTGTTCACTCAGAACAGTGTACACTTAGTGTAGGAGGAAGAAGGTGTGAGTTATGTCTGTGTTGTCTGTTCACTCAGAACAGTGTACACTTAGTGTAGGAGGAAGAAGGTGTGAGTTATGTCTGTGTTGTCTGTTCACTCAGAACAGTGTACACTTAGAGTAGGAGGAAGAAGGTGTGAGTTATGTCTGTGTTGTCTGTTCACTCAGAACAGTGTACACTTAGTGTAGGAGGAAGAAGGTGTGAGTTATGTCTGTGTTGTCTGTTCACTCAGAACAGTGTACACTTAGTGTAGGAGGAAGAAGGTGTGAGTTATGTCTGTGTTGTCTGTTCACTCAGAACAGTGTACACTTAGTGTAGGAGGAAGAAGGTGTGAGTTATGTCTGTGTTGTTTGTTCACTCAGAACAGTGTACACTTAGTGTAGGAGGAAGAAGGTGTGAGTTATGTCTGTGTTGTCTGTTCACTCAGAACAGTGTACACTTAGTGTAGGAGGAAGAAGGTGTGAGTTATGTCTGTGTTGTCTGTTCACTCAGAACAGTGTACACTTAGTGTAGGAGGAAGAAGGTGTGAGTTATGTCTGTGTTGTCTGTTCACTCAGAACAGTGTACACTTAGTGTAGGAGGAAGAAGGTGTGAGTTATGTCTGTGTTGTCTGTTCACTCAGAACACTGTACACTTAGTGTAGGAGGAAGAAGGTGTGAGTTATGTCTGTGTTGTCTGTTCACTCAGAACAGTGTACACTTAGTGTAGGAGGAAGAAGGTGTGAGTTATGTCTGTGTTGTCTGTTCACTCAGAACAGTGTACACTTAGTGTAGGAGGAAGAAGGTGTGAGTTATGTCTGTGTTGTCTGTTCACTCAGAACAGTGTACACTTAGTGTAGGAGGAAGAAGGTGTGAGTTATGTCTGTGTTGTCTGTTCACTCAGAACAGTGTACACTTAGTGTAGGAGGAAGAAGGTGTGAGTTATGTCTGTTTTGTCTTTTCACTCAGAACAGTGTACACTTAGTGTAGGAGGAAGAAGGTGTGAGTTATGTCTGTGTTGTCTGTTCACTCAGAACAGTGTACACTTAGTGTAGGAGGAAGAAGGTGTGAGTTATGTCTGTGTTGTCTGTTCACTCAGAACAGTGTACACTTAGTGTAGGAGGAAGAAGGTGTGAGTTATGTCTGTGTTGTCTGTTCACTCAGAACAGTGTACACTTAGTGCAGGAGGAAGAAGGTGTGAGTTATGTCTGTGTTGTCTGTTCACTCAGAACAGTGTACACTTAGTGTAGTAGGAAGAAGGTGTGAGTTATGTCTGTGTTGTCTGTTCACTCAGAACAGTGTACACTTAGTGTAGGATGAAGTAGGTGTGAGTTATGTCTTTGCTGTCTGTTCACTCAGAACAGTGTACACTTAGTGTAGGAGGAAGAAGGTGTGAGTTATGTCTGTGTTGTCTGTTCACTCAGAACAGTGTACACTTAGTGTAGGAGGAAGAAGGTGTGAGTTATGTCTGTGTTGTCTGTTCACTCAGAACAGTGTACACTTAGTGTAGGAGGAAGAAGGTGTGAGTTATGTCTGTGTTGTCTGTTCACTCAGAACAGTGTACACTTAGTGTAGGAGGAAGAAGGTGTGAGTTATGTCTGTGTTGTCTGTTCACTCAGAACAGTGTACACTTAGTGTAGGAGGAAGAAGGTGTGAGTTATGTCTGTGTTGTCTGTTCACACAGAACAGTGTACACTTAGTGTAGGAGGAAGAAGGTGTGAGTTATGTCTGTGTTGTCTGTTCAAACAGAACAGTGTACACTTAGTGTAGGAGGAAGAAGGTGTGAGTTATGTCTGTGTTGTCTGTTCACTCAAAACAGTGTACACTGTGTAGGAGGAAGAAGGTGTGAGTTATGTCTGTGTTGTCTGTTCACTCAGAACAGTGTACACTTAGTGTAGGAGGAAGAAGGTGTGAGTTATGTCTGTGTTGTCTGTTCACTCAGAACAGTGTACACTTAGTGTAGGAGGAAGCAGGTGTGAGTTATGTCTGGGTTGTCTGTTCACTCAGAACAGTGTACACTTAGTGTAGGAGGAAGAAGGTGTGAGTTATGTCTGTGTTGTCTGTTCACTCAGAACAGTGTACACTTAGTGTAGGAGGAAGAAGGTGTGAGTTATGTCTGTGTTGTCTGTTCACTCAGAACAGTGTACACTTAGTGTAGGAGGAAGAAGGTGTGAGTTATGTCTGTGTTGTCTGTTCACTCAGAACAGTGTACACTTAGTGTAGGAGGAAGAAGGTGTGAGTTATGTCTGTGTTGTCTGTTCACTCAGAACATTGTACACTTAGTGTAGGAGGAAGAAGGTGTGAGTTATGTCTGTGTTGTCTGTTCACTCAGAACAGTGTACACTTAGTGTAGGAGGAAGAAGGTGTGAGTTATGTCTGTGTTGTCTGTTCACTCAGAACAGTGTACACTTAGTGTAGGAGGAAGAAGGTGTGAGTTATGTCTGTGTTGTCTGTTCACTCAGAACAGTGTACACTTAGTGTAGGAGGAAGAAGGTGTGAGTTATGTCTGTGTTGTCTGTTCACTCAGAACAGTGTACACTTAGTGTAGGAGGAAGAAGGTGTGAGTTATGTCTGTGTTGTCTGTTCACTCAGAACAGTGTACACTTAGTGTAGGAGGAAGAAGGTGTGAGTTATATCTTTGTTGGCTGTTCACTCAGAACAGTGTACACTTAGTGTAGGAGGAAGAAGGTGTGAGTTATGTCTGTGTTGTCTGTTCACTCAGAACAGTGTACACTTAGTGTAGGAGGAAGAAGGTGTGAGTTATGTCTGTGTTGTCTGTTCACTCAGAACAGTGTACACTTAGTGTAGGAGGAAGAAGGTGTGAGTTATGTCTGTGTAGTCTGTTTACTCAGAACGCTGTACACTTAGTGTAGGAGGAAGAAGGTGTGAGTTATGTCTGTGTTGTCTGTTCACTCAGAACAGTGTACACTTAGTGTAGGAGGAAGAAGGTGTGAGTTATGTCTGTGTTGTCTGTTCACTCAGAACAGTGTACACTTAGTGTAGGAGGAAGTAGGTGTGAGTTATGTCTGTGTTGTCTGTTCACTCAGAACAGTGTACACTTAGTGTAGGAGGAAGAAGGTGTGAGTTATGTCTGTGTTGTCTGTTCACTCAGAACAGTGTACACTTAGTGTAGGAGGAAGAAGGTGTGAGTTATGTCTGTGTTGTCTGTTCACTCAGAACAGTGTACACTTAGTGTAGGAGGAAGAAGGTGTGAGTTATGTCTGTGTTGTCTGTTCACTCAGAACAGTGAACACTTAGTGTAGGAGGAAGAAGGTGTGAGTTATGTCTGTGTTGTTTGTTCACTCTGAACAGTGTACACTTAGTGTAGGAGGAAGAAGGTGTGAGTTATGTCTGTGTTGTCTGTTCACTCAGAACAGTGTACACTTAGTGTAGGAGGAAGAAGGTGTGAGTTATGTCTGTGTTGTCTGTTCACTCAGAACAGTGTACACTTAGTGTAGGAGGAAGAAGGTGTGAGCTATGTCTGTGTTGTCTGTTCACTCAGAACAGTGTACACTTAGTGTAGGAGGAAGAAGGTGTGAGTTATGTCTGTGTTGTCTGTTCACTCAGAACAGTGTACACTTAGTGTAGGAGGAAGAAGGTGTGAGTTATGTCTGTGTTGTCTGTTCACTCAGAACAGTGTACACTTAGTGTAGGAGGAAGAAGGTGTGAGTTATGTCTGTGTTGTCTGTTCACTCAGAACAGTGTACACTTAGTGTAGGAGGAAGAAGGTGTTAGTTATGTCTGTGTTGTCTGTTCACTCAGAACAGTGTACACTTAGTGTAGGAGGAAGAAGGTGTGAGTTATGTCTGTGTTGTCTGTTCACTCAGAACAGTGTACACTTAGTGTAGGAGGAAGAAGGTGTGAGTTATGTCTGTGTTGTCTGTTCACTCAGAACAGTGTACACTTAGTGTAGGAGGAAGAAGGTGTGAGTTATGTCTGTGTTGTCTGTTCACTCAGAACAGTGTACACTTAGTGTAGGAGGAAGAAGGTGTGAGTTATGTCTGTGTTGTCTGTTCACTCAGAACAGTGTACACTTAGTGTAGGAGGAAGAAGGTGTGAGTTATGTCTGTGTTGTCTGTTCACTCAGAACAGTGTACACTTAGTGTAGGAGGAAGAAGGTGTGAGTTATGTCTGTGTTGTCTGTTCACTCAGAACGATGTACACTTATTGTAGCAGGAAGAAGGTGTGAGTTATGTCTGTGTTGTCTGTTCACTCAGAACAGTGTACACTTAGTGTAGGAGGAAGAAGGTGTGAGTTATGTCTGTGTTGTCTGTTCACTCAGAACAGTGTACACTTAGTGTAGGAGGAAGAAGGTGTGAGTTATGTCTGTGTTGTCTGTTCACTCAGAACAGTGTACACTTAGTGTAGGAGGAAGAAGGTGTGAGTTATGTCTGTGTTGTCTGTTCACTCAGAACAGTGTACACTTAGTGTAGGAGGAAGAAGGTGTGAGTTATGTCTGTGTTGTCTGTTCACTCAGAACGATGTACACTTATTGTAGGAGGAAGAAGGTGTGAGTTATGTCTGTGTTGTCTGTTCACTCAGAACAGTGTACACTTAGTGTAGGAGGAAGAAGGTGTGAGTTATGTCTGTGTTGTCTGTTCACTCAGAACAGTGTACACTTAGTGTAGGAGGAAGAAGGTGTGAGTTATGTCTGTGTTGTCTGTTCACTCAGAACAGTGTACACTTAGTGTAGGAGGAGGAAGGTGTGAGTTATGTCTGTGTTGTCTGTTCACTCAGAACAGTGTACACTTAGTGTAGGAGGAAGAAGGTGTGAGTTATGTCTGTGTTGTCTGTTCACTCAGAACAGTGTACACTTAGTGTAGGAGGAAGAAGGTGTGAGTTATGTCTGTGTTGTCTGTTCACTCAGAACAGTGTACACTTAGTGTAGGAGGAAGAAGGTGTGAGTTATGTCTGTGTTGTCTGTTCACTCAGAACAGTGTACACTTAGTGTAGGAGGAAGAAGGTGTGAGTTATGTCTGTGTTGTCTGTTCACTCAGAACAGTGTACACTTAGTGTAGCAGGAAGAAGGTGTGAGTTATGCCTGTGTTGTCTGTTCACTCAGAACAGTGTACACTTAGTGTAGGAGGAAGAAGGTGTGAGTTATGTCTGTGTTGTCTGTTCACTCAGAACAGTGTACACTTAGTGTAGGAGGAAGAAGGTGTGAGTTATGTCTGTGTTGTCTGTTCTTTCAGAACAGTGTACACTTAGTGTAGGAGGAAGAAGTTGTGAGTTATGTGTGTGATGTCTGCTCACTCAGAACAGTGTACACTTAGTGTAGGAGGAAGAAGGTGTGAGTTATGTCTGTGTTGTCTGTTCACTCAGAACAGTGTACACTTAGTGTAGGAGGAAGAAGGTGTGAGTTATGTCTGTGTTGTCTGTTCACTCAGAACAGTGTACACTTAGTGTAGGAGGAAGAAGGTGTGAGTTATGTCTGTGTTGTCTGTTCACTCAGAACAGTGTACACTTAGTGTAGGAGGAAGAAGGTGTGAGTTATGTCTGTGTTGTCTGTTCACTCAGAACAGTGTACACTTAGTGTAGGAGGAAGAAGGTGTGAGTTATGTCTGTGTTGTCTGTTCACTCAGAACAGTGTACACTTAGTGTAGGAGGAAGAAGGTGTGAGTTATGTCTGTGTTGTCTGTTCACTCAGAACAGTGTACACTTAGTGTAGGAGGAAGAAGGTGTGAGTTATGTCTGTGTTGTCTGTTCACTCAGAATAGTGTACACTTAGTGTAGGAGGAAGAAGGTGTGAGTTATGTCTGTGTTGTCTGTTCACTCAGAACAGTGTACACTTAGTGTAGGAGGAAGAAGGTGTGAGTTATGTCTGTGTTGTCTGTTCACTCAGAACAGTGTACACTTAGTGTAGGAGGAAGAAGGTGTGAGTTATGTCTGTGTTGTCTGTTCACTCAGAACAGTGTACACTTAGTGTAGGAGGAAGAAGGTGTGAGTTATGTCTGTGTTGTCTGTTCACTCAGAACAGTGTACACTTAGTGTAGGAGGAAGAAGGTGTGAGTTATGTCTGTGTTGTCCGTTCACTCAGAACAGTGTACACTTAGTGTAGGAGGAAGAAGGTGTGAGTTATGTCTGTGTTGTCTGCTCACTCAGAACAGTATACACTTAGTGTAGGAGGAAGAAGGTGTGGTTATGTCAGTGTTGTCTTTTCACTCAGAAAACTGTACACAGTGTAAGAGTAAGAAGGTGTGAGTTATGTCTGTGTTGTCTGTTCACTCAGAACAGTGTACACTTAGTGTAGGAGGAAGAAGGTGTGAGTTATGTCTGTGTTGTCTGTTCACTCAGAACAGTGTACACTTAGTGTAGGAGGAAGAAGGTGTGAGTTATGTCTGTGTTGTCCGTTCACTCAGAACAGTGTACACTTAGTGTAGGAGGAAGAAGGTGTGAGTTATGTCTGTGTTGTCTGTTCACTCAGGAAAGTGTCCACTTAGTGTAGGAGGAAGTAGGTGTGAGTTATGTCTGTGTTGTGCGTTCACTCAGAACAGTGTACACTTAGTGTAGGAGGAAGAAGGTGTGAGTTATGTCTGTGTTGTCTGTTCACTCAGAACAGTGTACACTTAGTGTAGGAGGAAGAAGGTGTGAGTTATGTCTGTGTTGTCTGTGCACTCAGAACAGTGTTCACTTAGTGTAGGAGGAAGAAGGTGTGAGTTATGTCTGTGTTGTCTGTTCACTCAGAACAGTGTACACTTAGTGTAGGAGGAAGAAGGTGTGAGTTATGTCTGTGTTGTCTGTTCACTCAGAACAGTGTACAGTTAGTGTAGGAAGAAGAAGATGTGAGTTATGTCTGTGTTGACTGTTCACTCAGAACAGTGTACACTTAGTGTAGGAGGAAGAAGGTGTGAGTTATGTCTGTGTTGTCTGTTCACTCAGAACAGTGTACAGTTAGTGTAGGAGGAAGAAGGTGTGAGATATGTCTGTGTTGTCTGTTCACTCAGAACAGTGTACACTTAGTGTAGGAGGAAGAAGGTGTGAGTTATGTCTGTGTTGTCTGTTCACTCAGAACAGTGTACACTTAGTGTAGGAGGAAGAAGGTGTGAGTTATGTCTGTGTTGTCTGTTCACTCAGAACAGTGTACACTTAGTGTAGGAGGAAGAAGGTGTGAGTTATGTCTGTGTTGTCTGTTCACTCAGAACAGTGTACACTTAGTGTAGGAGGAAGAAGGTGTGAGTTATGTCTGTGTTGTCTGTTCACTCAGAACAGTGTACACTTAGTGTAGGAGGAAGAAGGTGTGAGTTATGTCTGTGTTGTCTGTTCACTCAGAACAGTGTACACTTAGTGTAGGAGGAAGAAGGTGTGAGTTATGTCTGTGTTGTCTGTTCACTCAGAACAGTGTACACTTAGTGTAGGAGGAAGAAGGTGTGAGTTATGTCTGTGTTGTCTGTTCATTCAGAACACTGTACTCTTAGTGTAGGAGGAAGAAGGTGTGAGTTATGTCTGTGTTGTCTGTTCACTCAGAACAGTGTACACTTAGTGTAGGAGGAAGAAGGTGTGAGTTATGTCTGTGTTGTCTGTTCACTCAGAACAGTGTACACTTAGTGTAGGAGGAAGAAGGTGTGAGTTATGTCTGTGTTGTCTGTTCACTCAGAACAGTGTACACTTAATGTAGGAGGAAGAAGGTGTGAGTTATGTCTGTGTTGTCTGTTCACTCAGAACAGTGTACACTTAGTGTAGGAGGAAGAAGGTGTGAGTTATGTCTGTGTTGTCGGTTCACTCAGAACGGTGTACACTTAGTGTAGGAGGAAGCAGATTTGGGTTATGTCTGTGTTGTCTGTTCACTCAGAACAGTGTACACTTAGTGTAGGAGGAAGAAGGTGTGAGTTATGTCTGTGTTGTCTGTTCACTCAGAACAGTGTACACTTAGTGTAGGAGGAAGAAGGTGTGAGTTATGTCTGTGTTGTCTGTTCACTCAGAACAGTGTACACTTAGTGTAGGAGGAAGAAGGTGTGAGTTATGTCTGTGTTGTCTGTTCACTCAGAACAGTGTACACTTAGTGTAGGAGGAAGAAGGTGTGAGTTATGTCTGTGTTGTCTGTTCACTCAGAACAGTGTACACTTAGTGTAGGAGGAAGAAGGTGTGAGTTATGTCTGTGTTGTCTGTTCACTCAGAACAGTGTACACTTAGTGTAGGAGGAAGAAGGTGTGAGTTATGTCTGTGTTGTCTGTTCACTCAGAACAGTGTACACTTAGTGTAGGAGGAAGAAGGTGTGAGTTATGTCTGTGTTGTCTGTTCACTCAGAACAGTGTACACTTAGTGTAGGAGGAAGAAGGTGTGAGTTATGTCTGTGTTGTCTGTTCACTCAGAACAGTGTACACTTAGTGTAGGAGGCAGAAGGTGTGAGTTATGTCTGTGTTGTCTGTTCACTCAGAACAGTGTACACTTAGTGTAGGAGGAAGAAGGTGTGAGTTATGTCTGTGTTGTCTGTTCACTCAGAACAGTGTACACTTAGTGTAGGAGGAAGAAGGTGTGAGTTATGTCTGTGTTGTCTGTTCACTCAGAACAGTGTACACTTAGTGTAGGAGGAAGAAGGTGTGAGTTATGTCTGTGTTGTCTGTTCACTCAGAACAGTATACACTTAGTGTAAGAGGAAGAAGGTTTGAGTTATGTCTGTGTTGTCTGTTCACTCAGAACAGTGTACACTTAGTGTAGGAGGAAGAAGGTGTGAGTTATGTCTGTGTTGTCTGTTCACTCAGAACAGTGTACACTTAGTGTAGGAGGAAGAAGGTGTGAGTTTTGTCTGTGTTGTCTGTTCACTCAGAACAGTGTACACTTAGTGTAGGAGGAAGAAGGTGTGAGTTATGTCTGTGTTGTCTGTTCACTCAGAACAGTGTACACTTAGTGTAGGAGGAAGAAGGTGTGAGTTATGTCTGTGTTGTCTGTTCACTCAGAACAGTGTACACTTAGTGTAGGAGGAAGAAGGTGTGAGTTATGTCTGTGTTGTCTGTTCACTCAGAACAGTGTACACTTAGTGTAGGAGGAAGAAGGTGTGAGTTATGTCTGTGTTGTCTGTTCACTCAGAACAGTGTACACTTAGTGTAGGAGGAAGAAGGTGTGAGTTATGTCTGTGTTTTCTGTTCACTCAGAACAGTGTACACTTAGTGTAGGAGGAAGAAGGTGTGAGTTATGTCTGTGTTGTCTGTTAACATAGAACAGTGTACACTTAGTGTAGGAGGAAGAAGGTGTGAGTTATGTCTGTGTTGTCTGTTCAGTGAGAACAGTGTACACTTAGTGTTGGAGGAAGAAGGTGTGAGTTATGTCTGTGTTGTCTGTTCACTCAGAAAAGTGTACGCTTAGTGTAGGAGGAAGAAGGTGTGAGTTATGTCTGTGTTGTCTGTTCACTCAGAACAGTGTACACTTATTGTAGGAGGAAGAAGGTGTGAGTTATGTCTGTGTTGTCTGTTCACTCAGAACAGTGTACACTTAGTGTAGGAGGAAGAAGGTGTGAGTTATGTCTGTGTTGTCTGTTCACTCAGAACAGTGTACACTTAGTGTAGGAGGAAGAAGGTGTGAGTTATGTCTGTGTTGTCTGTTCTCTCAGAACAGTGTACACTTAGTGTAGGAGGAAGACGGTGTGAGTTATGTCTGTGTTGTCTGTTCACTCAGAACAGTGTACACTTAGTGTAGGAGGAAGAAGGTGTGAGTTATGTCTGTGTTGTCTGTTCACTCAGAACAGTGTACACTTAGTGTAGGAGGAAGAAGGTGTGAGTTATGTCTGTGTTGTCTGTTCACTCAGAACAGTGTACACTTAGTGTAGGAGGAAGAAGGTGTGAGTTATGTCTGTGTTGTCTGTTCACTCAGAACAGTGTACACTTAGTGTAGGAGGAAGAAGGTGTGAGTTATGTCTGTGTTGTCTGTTCACTCAGAACAGTGTACACTTAGTGAAGGAGGAAGAAGGTGTGAGTTATGTCTGTGTTGTCTGTTCACTCAGAACAGTGTACACTTAGTGTAGGAGGAAGAAGGTGTGAGTTATGTCTGTGTTGTCTGTTCACTCAGAACAGTGTACACTTAGTGTAGGAGGAAGAAGGTGTGAGTTATGTCTGTGTTGTCTGTTCACTCAGAACAGTGTACACTTAGTGTAGGAGGAAGAAGGTGTGAGTTATGTCTGTGTTGTCTGTTCACTCAGAACAGTGTACACTTAGTGTAGGAGGAAGAAGGTGTGAGTTATGTCTGTGTTATGTGTTCACTCAGAACAGTGTACACTTAGTGTAGGAGGAAGAAGGTGTGAGCTATGTCTGTGTTGTCTGTTCACTCAGAACAGTGTACACTTAGTGAAGGAGGAAGAAGGTGTGAGTTATGTCTGTGTTGTCTGTTCACTCAGAACAGTGTACACTTAGTGTAGGAGGAAGAAGGTGTGAGTTATGTCTGTGTTGTCTGTTCACTCAGAACAGTGTACACTTAGTGTAGGAGGAAGAAGGTGTGAGTTATGTCTGTGTTGTCTGTTCACTCAGAACAGTGTACACTTAGTGTAGGAGGAAGAAGGTGTGAGTTATGTCTGTGTTTTCGGTTCACTCAGAACAGTGTACACTTAGTGTAGGAGGAAGAAGGTGTGAGTTATGTCTGTGTTGTCTGTTCACTCAGAACAGTGTACACTTAGTGTAGGAGGAAGAAGGTGTGAGTTATGTCTGTGTTGTCTGTTCACTCAGAACAGTGTGCACTTAGTGTAGGAGGAAGAAGGTGTGAGTTATGTCTGTGTTGTCTGTTCACTCAGAACAGTGTACACTTATTGTAGCAGGAAGAAGGTGTGAGTTATGTCTGTGTTGTCTGTTCACTCAGAACAGTGTACACTTAGTGTAGGAGGAAGAAGGTGTGAGTTATGTCTGTGTTGTCTGTTCACTCAGAACAGTGTACACTTAGTGTAGGAGGAAGAAGGTGTGAGTTATGTCTGTGTTGTCTGTTCACTCAGAACAGTGTACACTTAGTGTAGGAGGAAGAAGGTGTGAGTTATGTCTGTGTTGTCTGTTCACTCAGAACAGTGTACACTTAGTGAAGGAGGAAGAAGGTGTGAGTTATGTCTGTGTTGTCTGTTCACTCAGAACAGTGTACACTTAGTGTAGGAGGAAGAAGGTGTGAGTTATGTCTGTGTTGTCTGTTCACTCAGAACAGTGTACACTTAGTGTAGGAGGAAGAAGGTGTGAGTTATGTCTGTGTTGTTCACTCAGAACAGTGTACACTTAGTGTAGGAGGAAGAAGGTGTGAGTTATGTCTGTGTTGTCTGTTCACTCAGAACAGTGTACACTTAGTGTAGGAGGAAGAAGGTGTGAGTTATGTCTGTGTTGTCTGTTCACTCAGAACAGTGTACACTTAGTGTAGGAGGAAGAAGGTTTGAGTTATGTCTGTGTTGTCAGTACACTCAGAACAGTGTACACTTAGTGTAGGAGGAAGAAGGTGTGAGTTATGTCTGTGTTGTCTGTTCACTCAGAACAGTGTACACTTAGTGTAGGAGGAAGAAGGTGTGAGTTATGTCTGTGTTGTCTGTTCACTCAGAACAGTGTACACTTAGTGTAGGAGGAAGAAGGTGTGAGTTATGTCTGTGTTGTCTGTTCACTCAGAACAGTGTACACTTAGTGTAGGAGGAAGAAGGTGTGAGTTATGTCTGTGTTGTCTGTTCACTCAGAACAGTGTACACTTAGTGTAGGAGGAAGAAGGTGTGAGTTATGTCTGTGTTGTCTGTTCACTCAGAACAGTGTACACTTAGTGTAGGAGGAAGAAGGTGTGAGTTATGTCTGTGTTGTCTGTTCACTCAGAACAGTGTACACCTAGTGTAGGAGGAAGAAGGTGTGAGTTATGTCTGTGTTGTCTGTTCACTCAGAACAGTGTACACTTAGTGTAGGAGGAAGAAGGTGTGAGTTATGTCTGTGTTATGTGTTCACTCAGAACAGTATACACTTAGTGTAAGAGGAAGAAGGTGTGAGTTATGTCTGTGTTGTCTGTTCACTCAGAACAGTGTACACTTAGTGTAGGAGGAAGAGGTTGTGAGTTATGTCTGTGTTGTCTGTTCACTCAGAACAGTGTACACTTAGTGTAGGAGGAAGAAGGTGTGAGTTATGTCTGTGTTATCTGTTCACTCAGAACAGTGTACACTTAGTGTAGGAGGAAGAAGGTGTGAGTTATGTCTGTGTTGTCTGTTCACTCAGAACAGTGTACACTTAGTGTAGGAGGAAGAAGGTGTGAGTAATGTCTGTATTTTCTGTTGACTCAGAACAGTGTACACTTAGTGTAGGATGAAGAAGGTGTGAGTTATGTCTGTGTTGTCTGTTCACTCAGAAAACTGTACAATTAGTGTAGGAGGAAGAAGGTGTGAGTTATGTCTGTGTTGTCTGTTCACTCAGAACAGTGTACACTTAGTGTAGGAGGAAGAAGGTGTGAGTTATGTCTGTGTTGTCTGTTCACTCAGAACAGTGTACACTTAGTGTAGGAGGAAGAAGGTGTGAGTTATGTCTGTGTTGTCTGTTCACTCAGAACAGTGTACACTTAGTGTAGGAGGAAGAAGGTGTGAGTTATGTCTGTGTTGTCTGTTCACTCAGAACAGTGTACACTTAGTGTAGGAGGAAGAAGGTGTGAGTTATGTCTGTGTTGTCTGTTCACTCAGAACAGTGTACACTTAGTGTAGGAGGAAGAAGGTGTGAGTTATGTCTGTGTTGTCTGTTTACTCAGAGCAGTGTACACTTAGTGCAGGAGGAAGAAGGTGTTAGTTATGTCTGTGTTGTCTGTTCACTCAGAACAGTGTACACTTAGTGTAGGAGGAAGAAGGTGTGAGTTATGTCTGTGTTGTCTGTTCACTCAGAACAGTGTACACTTAGTGTAGGAGGAAGAAGGTGTGAGTTATGTCTGTGTTGTCTGTTCACTCAGAACAGTGTACACTTAGTGTAGGAGGAAGAAGGTGTGAGTTATGTCTGTGTTGTCTGTTCACTCAGAACAGTGTACACTTAGTGTAGGAGGAAGAAGGTGTGAGTTATGTCTGTGTTGTCTGTTCACTCAGAACAGTGTACACTTAGTGTAGGAGGAAGAAGGTGTGAGTTATGTCTGTGTTGTCTGTTCACACAGAATGGTGTACACTTAGTGTAGGAGGAAGAAGGTGTGAGTTATGTCTGTGTTGTCTGTTCACTCGGAACAGTGTACACTTAGTGTAGGAGGAAGAAGGTGTGAGTTATGTCTGTGTTGTCTGTTCACTCAGAACAGTGTACACTTAGTGTAGGAGGAAGAAGGTGTGAGTTATGTCTGTGTTGTCTGTTCACTCAGAACAGTGTACACTTAGTGTAGGAGGAAGAAGGTGTGAGTTATGTCTGTGTTGTCTGTTCACTCAGAGCAGTCTGCACTTAGTGTAGGAGGAAGAAGGTGTGAGTTATGTCTGTGTTGTCTGTTCACTCAGAACAGTGTACACTTAGTGTAGGAGGAAGAAGGTGTGAGTTATGTCTGTGTTGTCTGTTCACTCAGAACAGTGTACACTTAGTGTAGGAGGAAGAAGGTGTGAGTTATGTCTGTGTTGTCTGTTCACTCAGAACAGTGTACACTTAGTGTAGGAGGAAGAAGGTGTGAGTTATGTCTGTGTTGTCTGTTCACTCAGAACAGTGTACACTTAGTGTAGGAGGAAGAAGGTGTGAGTTATGTCTGTGTTGTCTGTTCACTCAGAACAGTGTACACTTAGTGTAGGAGGAAGAAGGTGTGAGTTATGTCTGTGTTGTCTGTTCACTCAGAACAGTGTACACTTAGTGTAGGAGGAAGAAGGTGTGAGTTATGTCTGTGTTGTCTGTTCACTCAGAACAGTGTACACTTAGTGTAGGAGGAAGAAGGTGTGAGTTATGTCTGTGTTGTCTGTTCACTCAGAACAGTGTACACTTAGTGTAGGAGGAAGAAGGTGTGAGCTATGTCTGTGTTGTCTGTTCACTCAGAACAGTGTACACTTAGTGTAGGAGGAAGAAGGTGTGAGTTATGTCTGTGTTGTCTGTTCACTCAGAACAGTGTACACTTAGTGTAGGAGGAAGAAGGTGTGAGTTATGTCTGTGTTGTCTGTTCACTCAGAACAGTGTACACTTAGTGTAGGAGGAAGAAGGTGTGAGTTATGTCTGTGTTGTCTGTTCACTCAGAACAGTGTACACTTAGTGTAGGAGGAAGAAGGTGTGAGTTATGTCTGTGTTGTCTGTTCACTCAGAACAGTGTACACTTAGTGTAGGAGGAAGAAGGTGTGAGTTATGTCTGTGTTGTCTGCTCACTCAGAACAGTGTACACTTAGTGTAGGAGGAAGAAGGTGTGAGTTATGTCTGTGTTGTCTGTTCACTCAGAACAGTGTACACTTAGTGTAGGAGGAAGAAGGTGTGAGTTATGTCTGTGTTGTCTGTTCACTCAGAACAGTGTACACTTAGTGTAGGAGGAAGAAGGTGTGAGTTATGTCTGTGTTGTCTGTTCACTCAGAACAGTGTACACTTAGTGTAGGAGGAAGAAGGTGTGAGTTATGTCTGTGTTGTCTGTTCACTCAGAACAGTGTACACTTAGTGTAGGAGGAAGAAGGTGTGAGTTATGTCTGTGTTGTCTGTTCACTCAGAACAGTGTACACTTAGTGTAGGAGGAAGAAGGTGTGAGTTATGTCTGTGTTGTCTGTTCACTCAGAACAGTGTACACTTAGTGTAGGAGGAAGAAGGTGTGAGTTATGTCTGTGTTGTCTGTTCACTCAGAACAGTGTACACTTAGTGTAGGAGGAAGAAGGTGTGAGTTATGTCTGTGTTGTCTGTTCACTCAGAACAGTGTACACTTAGTGTAGGAGGAAGAAGGTGTGAGTTATGTCTGTGTTGTCTGTTCACTCAGAACAGTGTACACTTAGTGTAGGAGGAAGAAGGTGTGAGCTATGTCTGTGTCGTCTGTTCACTCAGAACAGTGTACACTTAGTGTAGGAGGAAGAAGGTGTGAGTTATGTCTGTGTTGTCTGTTCACTCAGAACAGTGTACACTTAGTGTGGGAGGAAGAAGGTGTGAGTTATGTCTGTGTTGTCTGTTCACTCAGAACAGTGTACACTTAGTGTAGGAGGAAGAAGGTGTGAGTTATGTCTGTGTTGTCTGTTCACTCAGAACAGTGTACACTTAGTGTAGGAGGAAGAAGGTGTGAGTTATGTCTGTGTTGTCTGTTCACTCAGAACAGTGTACACTTAGTGTAGGAGGAAGAAGGTGTGAGTTATGTCTGTGTTGTCTGTTCACTCAGAACAGTGTACACTTAGTGTAGGAGGAAGAAGGTGTGAGTTATGTCTGTGTTGTCTGTTCACTCAGAACAGTGTACACTTAGTGTAGGAGGAAGAAGGTGTGAGTTATGTCTGTGTTGTCTGTTCACTCAGAACAGTGTACACTTAGTGTAGGAGGAAGAAGGTGTGAGTTATGTCTGTGTTGTCTGTTCACTCAGAACAGTGTACACTTAGTGTAGCAGGAAGAAGGTGTGAGTTATGTCTGTGTTGTCTGTTCACTCAGAACAGTGTACACTTAGTGTAGGAGGAAGAAGGTGTGAGTTATGTCTGTGTTGTCTGTTCACTCAGAACAGTGTACACTTAGTGTAGGAGGAAGAAGGTGTGAGTTATGTCTGTGTTGTCTGTTCACTCAGAACAGTGTACACTTAGTGTAGGAGGAAGAAGGTGTGAGTTATGTCTGTGTTGTCTGTTCACTCAGAACAGTGTACACTTAGTGTAGGAGGAAGAAGGTGTGAGTTATGTCTGTGTTGTCTGTTCACTCAGAACAGTGTACACTTAGTGTAGGAGGAAGAAGGTGTGAGTTATGTATGTGTTGTCTGTTCACTCAGAACAGTGTACACTTAGTGTAGGAGGAAGAAGGTGTGAGTTATGTCTGTGTTGTCTGTTCACTCAGAACAGTGTACACTTAGTGTAGGAGGAAGAAGGTGTGAGTTATGTCTGTGTTGTCTGTTCACTCAGAACAGTGTACACTTAGTGTAGCAGGAAGAAGGTGTGAGTTATGTCTGTGTTGTCTGTTCACTCAAAACATTGTACACTTAGTGTAGGAGGAAGAAGGTGTGAGTTATGTCTGTGTTGTCTGTTCACTCAGAACAGTGTACACTTAGTGTAGGAGGAAGAAGGTGTGAGTTATGTCTGTGTTGTCTGTTCACTCAGAACAGTGTACACTTAGTGTAGGAGGAAGAAGGTGTGAGTTATGTCTGTGTTGTCTGTTCACTCGGAACAGTGTACACTTAGTGTAGGAGGAAGAAGGTGTGAGTTATGTCTGTGTTGTCTGTTCACTCAGAACAGTGTACACTTAGTGTAGGAGGAAGAAGGTGTGATTTATGTCTGTGCTGTCTTTTCACTCAGAACAGTCTGCACTTAGTGTAGGAGGAAGAAGGTGTGAGTTATGTCTGTGTTGTCTGTTCACTCAGAACAGTGTACACTTAGTGTAGGAGGAAGAAGGTGTGAGTTATGTCTGTGTTGTCTGTTCACTCAGAACAGTGTACACTTAGTGTAGGAGGAAGAAGGTGTGAGTTATGTCTGTGTTGTCTGTTCACTCAGAACAGTGTACACTTAGTGTAGGAGGAAGAAGGTGTGAGTTATGTCTGTGTTGTCTGTTCACTCAGAACAGTGTACACTTAGTGTAGGAGGAAGAAGGTGTGAGTTATGTCTGTGTTGTCTGTTCACTCAGAACAGTGTACACTTAGTGTAGGAGGAAGAAGGTGTGAGTTATGTCTGTGTTGTCTGTTCACTCAGAACAGTGTACACTTAGTGTAGGAGGAAGAAGGTGTGAGTTATGTCTGTGTTGTCTGTTCACTCAGAACAGTGTACACTTAGTGTAGGAGGAAGAAGGTGTGAGTTATGTCTGTGCTTTCTGTTCACTCAGAACAGTGTGCACTTAGTGTAGGAGGAAGAAGGTGTGAGTTATGTCTGTGTTGTCTGTTCACTCAGAACAGTGTACACTTAGTGTAGGAGAAAGAAGGTGTGAGTTATGTCTGTGTTGTCTGTTCACTCAGCACAGTGTACACTTAGTGTAGGAGGAAGAAGGTGTGAGTTATGTCTGTGTTGTCTGTTCACTCAGAACAGTGTACACTTAGTGTAGGAGGAAGAAGGTGTGAGTTATGTCTGTGTTGTCTGTTCACTCAGAACAGTGTACACTTAGTGTAGGAGGAAGAAGGTGTGAGTTATGTCTGTGTTGTCTGTTCACTCAGAACAGTGTACACTTAGTGTAGGAGGAAGAAGGTGTGAGTTATGTCTGTGTTGTCTGTTCACTCAGAACAGTGTACACTTAGTGTAGGAGGAAGAAGGTGTGAGTTATGTCTGTGTTGTCTGTTCACTCAGAACAGTGTACACTTAGTGTAGGAGGAAGAAGGTGTGAGTTATGTCTGTGTTGTCTGTTCACTCAGAACAGTGTACACTTAGTGTAGGAGGAAGAAGGTGTGAGTTATGTCTGTGTTGTCTGTTCACTCAGAACAGTGTACACTTAGTGTAGGAGGAAGAAGGTGTGAGTTATGTCTGTGTTGTCTGTTCACTCAGAACAGTGTACACTTAGTGTAGGAGGAAGAAGGTGTGAGTTATGTCTGTGTTGTCTGTTCACTCAGAACAGTGTACACTTAGTGTAGGAGGAAGAAGGTGTGAGTTATGTCTGTGTTGTCTGTTCACTCAGAACAGTGTACGCTTAGTGTAGGAGGAAGAATGTGTGCATTATGTCTGTGTTGTCTGTTCACTCAGAACAGTGTACACTTAGTGTAGGAGGAAGAATGTGTGAGTTATGTCTGTGTTGTCTGTTCACTCAGAACAGTGTACACTTAGTGTAGGAGGAAGAAGGTGTGAGTTATGTCTGTGTTGTCTGTTCACTCAGAACAGTGTACACTTAGTGTAGGAGGAAGAAAGTGTGAGTAATGTCTGTGTTGTTAATTCACTCAGAACAGTGTACACTTAGTGTAGGAGGAAGAAGGTGTGAGTTATGTCTGTGTTGTCTGTTCACTCAGAACAGTGTACACTTAGTGTAGGAGGAAGAAGGTGTGAGTTATGTCTGTGTTGTCTGTTCACTCAGAACAGTGTACACTTAGTGTAGGAGGAAGAAGGTGTGAGTTATGTCTGTGTTGTCTGTTCACTCAGAACAGTGTACACTTAGTGTAGGAGGAAGAAGGTGTGAGTTATGTCTGTGTTGTCTGTTCACCCAGAAGAGTGTACACTTAGTGTAGCAGGAAGAAGCTGTGAGTTATGTCTGTGTTGTCTGTTCACTCAGAACAGTGTACACTTAGTGTAGGAGGAAGAAGGTGTGAGTTATGTCTGTGTTGTCTGTTCACTCAGAACAGTGTACACTTAGTGTAGGAGGAAGAAGGTGTGAGTTATATCTGTGTTGTCGGTTCACTCAGAACGGTGTACACTTAGTGTAGGAGGAAGAAGGTGTGAGTTATGTCTGTGTTGTCTGTTCACTCAGAACAGTGTACACTTAGTGTAGGAGGAAGAAGGTGTGAGTTATGTCTGTGTTGTCTGTTCACTCAGAACAGTGTACACTTAGTGTAGGAGGAAGCAGGTGTGAGTTATGTCTGTGTTGTCTGTTCACTCAGAACAGTGTACACTTAGTGTAGGAGGAAGAAGGTGTGAGTTATGTCTGTGTTGTCTGTTCACTCAGAACAGTGTACACTTAGTGTAGGAGGAAGAAGGTGTGAGTTATGTCTGTGTTGTCTGTTCACTCAGAACAGTGTACACTTAGTGTAGGAGGAAGAAGGTGTGAGTTATGTCTGTGTTGTCTGTTCACTCAGAACAGTGTACACTTAGTGTAGGAGGAAGAAGGTGTGAGTTATGTCTGTGTTGTCTGTTCACTCAGAACAGTGTACACTTAGTGTAGGAGGAAGAAGGTGTGAGTTATGTCTGTGTTGTCTGTTCACTCAGAACAGTGTACACTTAGTGTAGGAGGAAGAAGGTGTGAGTTATGTCTGTGTTGTCTGTTCACTCAGAACAGTATACACTTAGTGTAGGAGGAAGAAGGTGTGAGTTATGTCTGTGTTGTCTGTTCACTCAGAACAGTGTACACTTAGTGTAGGAGGAAGAAGGTGTGAGTTATGTCTGTGTTGTCTGTTCACTCAGAACAGTGTACACTTAGTGTAGGAGGAAGAAGGTGTGAGTTATGTCTGTGTTGTCTGTTCACTCAGAACAGTGTACACTTAGTGTAGGAGGAAGAAGGTGTGAGTTATGTCTGTGTTGTCTGTTCACTCAGAACAGTGTACACTTAGTGTAGGAGGAAGAAGGTGTGAGTTATGTCTGTGTTGTCTCTTCACTCAGAACAGTGTACACTTAGTGCAGGAGGAAGAAGGTGTGAGCAATGTCTGTGTTGTCTGTTGACTCAGTACAGTGTACACTTAGTGTAGGAGGAAGAAGGTGTGAGTTATGTCTGTGTTGTCTGTTCACTCAGAACAGTGTACACTTAGTGTAGGAGGAAGAAGGTGTGAGTTATGTCTGTGTTGTCTGTTCACTCAGAACAGTGTACACTTAGTGTAGGAGGAAGAAGGTGTGAGTTATGTCTGTGTTGTCTGTTCACTCAGAACAGTGTACACTTAGTGTGGGAGGAAGAAGGTGTTAGTTATGTCTGTGTTGTCTGTTCACGCAGAACAGTGTACACTTAGTGTAGGAGGAAGAAGGTGTGAGTTATGTCTGTGTTGTCTGTTCACTCAGAACAGTGTACACTTAGTGTAGGAGGAAGAAGGTGTCAGTTATGTCTGTGTTGTCTGTTCACTCAGAACAGTGTACACTTAGTGTAGGAGGAAGAAGGTGTGAGTTATGTCTGTGTTGTCTGTTCACTCAGAACAGTGTACACTTAGTGTAGGAGGAAGAAGGTGTGAGTTATGTCTGTGTTGTCTGTTCACTCAGAACAGTGTACACTTAGTGTAGGAGGAAGAAGGTGTGAGTTATGTCTGTGTTGTCTGTTCACTCAGAACAGTGTACACTTAGTGTAGGAGGAAGAAGGTGTGAGTTATGTCTGTGTTGTCTGTTCACTCAGAACAGTGTACACTTAGTGTAGGAGGAAGAAGGTGTGAGTTATGTCTGTGTTGTCTGTTCACTCAGAACAGTGTACACTTAGTGTAGGAGGAAGAAGGTGTGAGTTATGTCTGTGTTGTCTGTTCACTCAGAACAGTGTACACTTAGTGTAGGAGGAAGAAGGTGTGAGTTATCTCTGTGTTGTCTGTTCACTCAGAACAGTGTACACTTAGTGTAGGAGGAAGAAGGTGTGAGTTATGTCTGTGTTGTCTGTTCACTCAGAACAGTGTACACTTAGTGTAGGAGGAAGAAGGTGTGACTTATGTCTGTGTTGTCTGTTCACTCAGAACAGTGTACACTTAGTGTAGGAGGAAGAAGGTGTGAGTTATGTCTGTGTTGTCTGTTCACTCAGAACAGTGTACACTTAGTGTAGGAGGAAGAAGGTGTGAGTTATGTCTGTGTTGTCTGTTCACTCAGAACAGTGCACACTTAGTGTAGGAGGAAGAAGGTGTGAGTTATGTCTGTGTTGTCTGTTCACTCAGAACAGTGTACACTTAGTGTAGGAGGAAGAAGGTGTGAGTTATGTCTGTGTTGTCTGTTCACTCAGAACAGTGTACACTTAGTGTAGGAGGAAGAAGGTGTGAGTTATGTCTGTGTTGTCTGTTCACTCAGAACAGTGTACACTTAGTGTAGGAGGAAGAAGGTGTGAGTTATGTCTGTGTTGTCTGTTCACTCAGAACAGTGTACACTTAGTGTAGGAGGAAGAAGGTGTGAGTTATGTCTGTGTTGTCTGTTCACTCAGAACAGTGTACACTTAGTGTAGGAGGAAGAAGGTGTGAGTTATGTCTGTGTTGTCTGTTCACTCAGAACAGTGTACACTTAGTGTAGGAGGAAGAAGGTGTGAGTTATGTCTGTGTTGTCTGTTCACTCAGAACAGTGTACACTTAGTGTAGGAGGAAGAAGGTGTGAGTTATGTCTGTGTTGTCTGTTCACTCAGAACAGTGTACACTTAGTGTAGGAGGAAGAAGGTGTGAGTTATGTCTGTGTTGTCTGTTCACTCAGAACTGTGTACACTTAGTGTAGGAGGAAGAAGGTGTGAGTTATGTCTGTGTTGTCTGTTCACTCAGAACAGTGTACACTTAGTGTAGGAGGAAGAAGGTGTGAGTTATGTCTGTGTTGTCTGTTCACTCAGAACAGTGTACACTTAGTGTAGGAGGAAGAAGGTGTGAGTTATGTCTGTGTTGTCTGTTCACTCAGAACAGTGTACACTTAGTGTAGGAGGAAGAAGGTGTGAGGTATGTCTGTGTTGTCTGTTCACTCAGAACAGTGTACACTTAGTGTAGGAGGAAGAATGTGTGAGTTATATCTGTGTTGTCTGTTCACTCAGAACAGTGTACACTTAGTGTAGGAGGAAGAAGGTGTGAGTTATGTCTGTGTTGTCTGTTCACTCAGAACAGTGTACACTTAGTGTAGGAGGAAGAAGGTGTGAGTTATGTCTGTGTTGTCTGTTCACTCAGAACAGTGTACACTTAGTGTAGGAGGAAGAAGGTGTGAGTTATGTCTGTGTTGTCTGTTCACTCAGAACACTGTACACAGTGTAGGAGGAAGAAGGTGTGAGATATGTCTGTGTTGTCTGTTCATTCAGAACAGTGTACACTTAGTGTAGGAGGAAGAAGGTGTGAGTTATGTCTGTGTTGTCTGTTCACTCAGAACAGTCTACACTTAGTGTAGGAGGAAGAAGGTGTGAGTTATGTCTGTTGTCTGTTCACTCAGAACAGTGTACACTTAGTGTAGGAGGAAGAAGGTGTGAGTTATGTCTGTGTTGTCTGTTCACTCAGAACAGTGTACACTTAGTGTAGGAGGAAGAAGGTGTGAGTTATGTCTGTGTTGTCTGTTCACTCAGAACAGTGTACACTTAGTGTAGGAGCAAGAAGGTGTGAGTTATGTCTGTGTTGTCTGTTCACTCAGAACAGTGTACACTTAGTGTAGGAGGAAGAAGGTGTGAGTTATGTCTGTGTTGTCTGTTCACTCAGAACAGTGTACACTTAGTGTAGGAGGAAGAAGGTGTGAGTTATGTCTGTGTTGTCTGTTCACTCAGAACAGTGTACACTTAGTGTAGGAGGAAGAAGGTGTGAGTTATGTCTGTGTTGACTGTTACCTCAGAACAGTGTACACTTAGTGTAGGAGGAAGAAGGTGTGAGTTATGTCTGTGTTGTGTGTTCACTCAGAACAGTGTACACTTAGTGTAGGAGGAAGAAGGTGTGAGTTATGTCTGTCTTGTCTGTTAACTCAGAACAGTGTACACTTAGTGTAGGAGGAAGAAGGTGTGAGTTATGTCTGTGTTGTCTGTTCACTCAGAACAGTGTACACTTAGTGTAGGAGGAAGAAGGTGTGAGTTATGTCTGTGTTGTCTGTTCACTCAGAACAGTGTACACTTAGTGTAGGAGGAAGAAGGTGTGAGTTATGTCTGTGTTGTCTGTTCACTCAGAACAGTGTACACTTAGTGTAGGAGGAAGAAGGTGTGAGTTATGTCTGTGTTGTCTGTTCACTCAGAACAGTGTACACTTAGTGTAGGAGGAAGAAGGTGTGAGTTATGTCTGTGTTGTCTGTTCTCTCAGAACAGTGTACACTTAGTGTAGGAGGAAGAAGGTGTGAGTTATGTCTGTGTTGTCTGTTCACTCAGAACAGTGTACACTTAGTGTAGCAGGAAGAAGGTGTGAGTTATGTCTGTGTTGTCTTTTCAGTCAGAGCAGTGTACGTTTAGTGTAGGAGGAAGAAGGTGTAAGTTATGTCTGTGTTGTCTGTTCACTCAGAACAGTGTACACTTAGTGTAGGAGGAAGAAGGTGTGAGTTATGTCTGTGTTGTCTGTTCACTCAGAACAGTGTACACTTAGTGTAGGAGGAAGAAGGTGTGAGTTATGTCTGTGTTGTCTGTTCACTCAGAACAGTGTACACTTAGTGTAGGAGGAAGAAGGTGTGAGTTATGTCTGTGTTGTCTGTTCACTCAGAACAGTGTACACTTAGTGTAGGAGGAAGAAGGTGTGAGTTATGTCTGTGTTGTCTGTTCACTCAGAACAGTGTACACTTAGTGTAGGAGGAAGAAGGTGTGAGTTATGTCTGTGTTGTCTGTTCACTCAGAACAGTGTACACTTAGTGTAGGAGGAAGAAGGTGTGAGTTATGTCTGTGTTGTCTGTTCACTCAGAACAGTGTACACTTACTGTAGGAGGAAGAAGGTGTGAGTTATGTCTGTGTTGTCTGTTCACTCAGAACAGTGTACACTTAGTGTAGGAGGAAGAAGGTGTGAGTTATGTCTGTGTTGTCTGTTCACTCAGAACAGTGTACACTTAGTGTAGGAGGAAGAAGGTGTGAGTTATGTCTGTGTTGTCTGTTCACTCAGAACAGTGTACACTTAGTGTAGGAGGAAGAAGGTGTGAGCTATGTCTGTGTTGTCTGTCCAGTTAGAACAGTGTACACTTGGTGTAGGAGGAAAAAGGTGTGAGCTATGTCTGTGTTGTCTGTTCACTCAAAACAGTGTACACTTAGTGTAGGAGGAAGAAGGTGTGAGTTATGTCTGTGTTGTTAGTTCACTCATATCAGTGTACACTTAGTGTAGGAGGAAGAAGGTGTGAGTTATGTCTGAGTTGTCTGTTCACTCAGAACAGTGTACACTTAGTGTAGGAGGAAGAAGGTGTGAGTTATGTCTGTGTTGTCTGTTCACTCAGAACAGTGTACACTTAGTGTAGGAGGAAGAAGGTGTGAGTTATGTCTGTGTTGTCTGTTCACTCAGAACAGTGTACACTTAGTGTAGCAGGAAGAAGGTGTGAGTTATGTCTGTGTTGTCTGTTCACTCAGAACAGTGTACACTTAGTGTAGGAGGAAGAAGGTGTGAGTTATGTCTGTGTTGTCTGTTCACTCAGAACAGTGTACACTTAGTGTAGGAGGAAGAAGGTGTGAGTTATGTCTGTGTTGTCTGCTCACTCAGAACAGTATACACTTAGTGTAGGAGGAAGAAGGTGTGAGTTATGTCTGTGTTGTCTGTTCACTCAGAACAGTGTACACTTAGTGTAGGAGGAAGAAGGTGTGAGTTATGTCTGTGTTGTCTGTTCACTCAGAACAGTGTACACTTAGTGTAGGAGGAAGAAGGTGTGAGTTATGTCTGTGTTGTCTGTTCACTCAGAACAGTGTACACTTAGTGTAGGAGGAAGAAGGTGTGAGTTATGTCTGTGTTGTCTGTTCACTCAGAACAGTGTACACTTAGTGTAGGAGGTAGAAGGTGTGAGTTATGTCTGTGTTGTCTGTTCACTCAGAACAGTGTACACTTAGTGTAGGAGGAAGAAGGTGTGAGTTATGTCTGTGTTGTCTGTTCACTCAGAACAGTGTACACTTAGTGTAGGAGGAAGAAGGTGTGAGTTATGTCTGTGTTGTCTGTTCACTCAGAACAGTGTACACTTAGTGTAGGAGGAAGAAGGTGTGAGTTATGTCTGTGTTGTCTGTTCACTCAGAACAGTGTACACTTAGTGTAGGAGGAAGAAGGTGTGAGTTATGTCTGTGTTGTCTGTTCACTCAGAACAGTGTACACTTAGTGTAGGAGGAAGAAGGTGTGAGTTATGTCTGTGTAGTCTGTTTACTCAGAACAGTGTACACTTAGTGTAGGAGGAAGAAGGTGTGAGTTATGTCTGTGTTGTCTGTTCACTCAGAACAGTGTACACTTAGTGTAGGAGGAAGAAGGTGTGAGTTATGTCTGTGTTGTCTGTTCACTCAGAACAGTATACACTTAGTGTAGGAGGAAGAAGGTGTGAGTTATGTCTGTGTTGTCCATTCACTCAGACAGTGTACATTTAGTGTAGGAGGAAGAATGTGTGAGTTATGTCTGTGTTGTCTGTTCACTCAGAACAGTGTACACTTAGTGTAGGAGGAAGAAGGTGTGAGTTATGTCTGTGTTGTCTGTTCACTCAGAACAGTGTACACTTAGTGTAGGAGGAAGAAGGTGTGAGTTATGTCTGTGTTGTCTGTTCACTCAGAACAGTGTACACTTAGTGTAGGAGGAAGGAGGTGTGAGTTATGTCTGTGTTGTTTGTTCACTCAGAACAGTGTACACTTAGTGTAGGAGGAAGAAGGTGTGTGTTATCTCTGTGTTGTCTGTTCACTCAGAACAGTGTACACTTAGTGTAGGAGGAAGAAGGTGTGAGTTATGTCTGTGTTGTCTGTTCACTCAGAACAGTGTACACTTAGTGTAGGAGGAAGAAGGTGTGAGTTATGTCTGTGTTGTCTGTTCACTCAGAACAGTGTACACTTAGTGTAGGAGGAAGAAGGTGTGAGTTATGTCTGTGTTGTCTGTTCACTCAGAACAGTGTACACTTATTGTAGGAGGAAGAAGGTGTGAGTTATGTCTGTGTTGTCTGCTCACTCAGAACAGTGTACACTTAGTGTAGGAGGAAGAAGGTGTGAGTTATGTCTGTGTTGTCTGTTCACTCAGAACAGTGTACACTTAGTGTAGGAGGAAGAAGGTGTGAGTTATGTCTGTGTTGTCTGTTCACTCAGAACAGTGTACACTTAGTGTAGGAGGAAGAAGGTGTGAGTTATGTCTGTGTTGTCTGTTCACTCAGAACAGTGTACACTTAGTCTAGGAGGAAGAAGGTGTGAGTTATGTCTGTGTTGTCTGTTCACTCAGAACAGTGTACACTTAGTGTAGGAGGAAGAAGGTGTGAGTTATGTCTGTGTTGTCTGTTCACTCAGAACAGTGTACACTTAGTGTAGGAGGAAGAAGGTGTGAGTTATGTCTGTGTTGCCTGTTCACTCAGAACAGTGTACACTTAGTGTAGGAGGAAGAAGGTGTGAGTTATGTCTGTGTTGTCTGTTCACTCAGAACAGTGTACACTTAGTGTAGGAGGAAGAAGGTGTGAGTTATGTCTGTGTTGTCTGTTCACTCAGAACAGTGTACACTTAGTGTAGGAGGAAGAAGGTGTGAGTTATGTCTGTGTTGTCTGTTCACTCAGAACAGTGTACACTTAGTGTAGGAGGAAGAAGGTGTGAGTTATGTCTGTGTCTGTGTTGTCTGTTCACTCAGAACAGTGTACACTTAGTGTAGGAGGAAGAAGGTGTGAGTTATGTCTGTGTTGTCTGTTCACTCAGAACAGTGTACACAGTGTAGGAGGAAGAAGGTGTGAGTTATGTCTGTGTTGTCTGTTCACTCAGAACAGTGTACACTTAGTGTAGGAGGAAGAAGGTGTGAGTTATGTCTGTGTTGTCTGTTCACTCAGAACAGTGTACACTTAGTGTAGGAGGAAGAAGGTGTGAGTTATGTCTGTGTTGTCTGTTCACTCAGAACAGTGTACACTTAGTGTAGGAGGAAGAAGGTGTGAGCTATGTCTGTGTCGTCTGTTCACTCAGAACAGTGTACACTTAGTGTAGGAGGAAGTAGGTGTGAGTTATGTCTTTGTTGTCTGTTCACTCAGAACAGTGTACACTTAGTGTAGGAGGAAGAAGGTGTGAGTTATGTCTGTGTTGTCTGTTCACTCAGAACAGTGTACACTTAGTGTAGGAGGAAGAAGGTGTGAGTTATGTCTGTGTTGTCTGTTCACTCAGAACAGTGTACACTTAGTGTAGGAGGAAGAAGGTGTGAGTTATGTCTGTGTTGTCTGTTCACTCAGAACAGTGTATACTTAGTGTAGGAGGAAGAAGGTGTGAGTTATGTCTGTGTTGTCTGTTCACTCAGAACAGTGTACACTTAGTGTAGGAGGAAGAAGGTGTGAGTTATGTCTGTGTTGTCTGTTCACTCAGAACAGTGTACACTTAGTGTAGGAGGAAGAAGGTGTGAGTTATGTCTGTGTTGTCTGTTCACTCAGAACAGTGTACACTTAGTGTAGGAGGAAGAAGGTGTGAGTTATGTCTGTGTTGTCTGTTCACTCAGAACAGTGTACACTTAGTGTAGGAGGAAGAATGTGTGAGTTATTTCTGTGTTGTCTGTTCACTCAGAACAGTGTACACTTAGTGTAGGAGGAAGAAGGTGTGAGTTATGTCTGTGTTGTCTGTTCACTCAGACCGGTGTACACTTAGTGTAGGAGGAAGAAGGTGTGAGTTATGTCTGTGTTGTCTGTTCACTCAGAACAGTGTACACTTAGTGTAGGAGGAAGAAGGTGTGAGTTATGTCTGTGTTGTCTGTTCACTCAGAACAGTGTACACTTAGTGTAGGAGGAAGAAGGTGTGAGTTATGTCTGTGTTGTCTGTTCACTCAGAACAGTGTACACTTAGTGAAGGAGGAAGAAGGTGTGAGTTATGTCTGTGTTGTCTGTTCACTCAGAACAGTGTACACTTAGTGTAGGAGGAAGAAGGTGTGAGTTATGTCTGTGTTGTCTGTTCACTCAGAACAGTGTACACTTAGTGTAGGAGGAAGAAGGTGTGAGTTATGTCTGTGTTGTCTGTTCACTCAGAACAGTGTACACTTAGTGTAGGAGGAAGACGGTGTGAGTTATGTCTGTGTTGTCTGTTCACTCAGAACAGTGTACACTTAGTGTAGGAGGAAGAAGGTGTGAGTTATGTCTGTGTTGTCTGTTCACTCAGAACAGTGTACACTTAGTGTAGGAGGAAGAAGGTGTGAGTTATGTCTGTGTTGTCTGTTCACTCAGAACAGTGTACACTTAGTGTAGGAGGAAGAAGGTGTGAGTTATGTCTGTGTTGTCTGTTCACTCAGAACAGTGTACACTTAGTGTGGGAGGAAGAAGGTGTGAGTTATGTCTGTGTTGTCTGTTCACTCAGAACAGTGTACACTTAGTGTAGGAGGAAGAAGGTGTGAGTTATGTCTGTGTTGTCTGTTCACTCAGAACAGTGTACACTTAGTGTAGGAGGAAGAAGGTGTGAGTTATGTCTGTGTTGTCTGTTCACTCAGAACAGTGTACACTTAGTGTAGGAGGAAGAAGGTGTGAGTTATGTCTGTGTTGTCTGTTCACTCAGAACAGTGTACACTTAGTGTAGGAGGAAGAAGGTGTGAGTTATGTCTGTGTTGTCTGTTCACTCAGAACAGTGTACACTTAGTGTAGGAGGAAGAAGGTGTGAGTTATGTCTGTGTTGTCTGTTCACTCAGAACAGTGTACACTTAGTGTAGGAGGAAGAACATGTGAGTTATGTCTGTGTTGCCTGTTCACTCAGAACAGTGTACACTTAGTATAGGAGGAAGGAGGTGTGAGCTATGTCTGTGTTGTCTGTTCACTCAGAACAGTGTACACTTAGTGTAGGAGGAAGAAGGTGTGAGTTAAGTCTGTGTTTTCTGTTCACTCAGAACAGTGTACACTTAGTGTAGGAGGAAGAAGGTGTGAGTTATGTCTGTGTTGTCTGTTCACTCAGAACAGTGTACACTTAGTGTAGGAGGAAGAAGGTGTGAGTTAAGTCTGTGTTTTCTGTTCACTCAGAACAGTGTACACTTAGTGTAGGAGGAAGAAGGTGTGAGTTAAGTCTGTGTTTTCTGTTCACTCAGAACAGTGTACACTTAGTGTAGTAGGAAGGAGGTTTGAGTTATGTCTGTGTTGTCTGTTCACTCAGAACAGTGTACACTTAGTGTAGGAGGAAGAAGGTGTGAGTTATGTCTGTGTTGTCTGTTCACTCAGAACAGTGTACACTTAGTGTAGGAGGAAGAAGGTGTGAGTTATGTCTGTCTTGTCTGTTAACTCAGAACAGTGTACACTTAGTGTAGGAGGAAGAAGGTGTGAGTTATGTCTGTGTTGTCTGTTCACTCAGAACAGTGTACACTTAGTGTAGGAGGAAGAAGGTGTGAGTTATGTCTGTGTTGTCTGTTCACTCAGAACAGTGTACACTTAGTGTAGGAGGAAGAAGGTGTGAGTTATGTCTGTGTTGTCTGTTCACTCAGAACAGTGTACACTTAGTGTAGGAGGAAGAAGGTGTGAGTTATGTCTGTGTTGTCTGTTCACTCAGAACAGTGTACACTTAGTGTAGGAGGAAGAAGGTGTGAGTTATGTCTGTGTTGTCTGTTCACTCAGAACAGTGTACACTTAGTGTAGGAGGAAGAAGGTGTGAGTTATGTCTGTGTTGTCTGTTCACTCAGAACAGTGTACACTTAGTGTAGGAGGAAGAAGGTGTGAGTGATGTCTGTGTTGTCTGTTCACTCAGAACAGTGTACACTTAGTGTAGGAGGAAGAAGGTGTGAGTGATGTCTGTGTTGTCTGTTCACTCAGAACAGTGTACACTTAGTGTAGGAGGAAGAAGGTGTGAGTTATGTCTGTGTTGTCTGTTCACTCAGAACAGTGTACACTTAGTGTAGGAGGAAGAAGGTGTGAGTTATGTCTGTGTTGTCTGTTCACTCAGAACAGTGTACGCTTAGTGTAGGAGGAAGAAGGTGTGAGTTATGTCTGTGTTGTCTGTTCACTCAGAACAGTGTACACTTAGTGTAGGAGGAAGAATGTGTGAGTTATGTCTTTGTTGTCTGTTCACTCAGAGCTGTGTACACTTAGTGTAGGAGGAAGAAGGTGTGAGTTATGTCTGTGTTGTCTGTTCACTCAGAACAGTGTACACTTAGTGTAGGAGGAAGAAGGTGTGAGTTATGTCTGTGTTGTCTGTTCACTCAGAACAGTGTACACTTAGTGTAGGAGGAAGAAGGTGTGAGTTATGTCTGTGTTGTCTGTTCACTCAGAACAGTGTACACTTAGTGTAGGAGGAAGAAGGTGTGAGTTATGTCTGTGTTGTCTGTTCACTCAGAACAGTGTACACTTAGTGTAGGAGGAAGAAGGTGTGAGTTATATCTTTGTTGGCTGTTCACTCAGAACACTGTACACTTATGTAGGAGGAAGAAGGTGTGAGTTATGTCTGTGTTGTCTGTTCACTCAGAACAATGTACACTTAGTGTAGGAGGAAGAAGGTGTGAGTTATGTCTGTGTTGTCTGTTCACTCAGAACAGTGTACACTTAGTGTAGGAGGAAGAAGGTGTGAGTTATGTCTGTGTTGTCTGTTCACTCAGAACAGTGTACACTTAGTGTAGGAGGAAGAAGGTGTGAGTTATGTCTGTGTTGTCTGTTCACTCAGAACAGTGTACACTTAGTGTAGGAGGAAGAAGGTGTGAGTTATGTCTGTGTTGTCTGTTCACTCAGGACAGTGTCCACTTAGTGTAGGAGGAAGAAGGTGTGAGTTATGTCTGTGTTGTCTGTTCACTCAGAACAGTGTACACTTAGTGTAGGAGGAAGAAGGTGTGAGTTATGTCTGTGTTGTCTGTTCACTCAGAACAGTGTACACTTAGTGTAGGAGGAAGAAGGTGTGAGTTATGTCTGTGTTGTCTGTTCACTCAGAACAGTGTACACTTAGTGTAGGAGGAAGAAGGTGTGAGTTATGTCTGTGTTGTCTGTTCACTCAGAACAGTGTACACTTAGTGTAGGAGGAAGAAGGTGTGAGTTATGTCTGTGTTGTCTGTTCACTCAGAACAGTGTACACTTAGTGTAGGAGGAAGAAGGTGTGAGTTATGTATGTGTTGTCTGTTCACTCAGAACAGTGTACACTTAGTGTAGGAGGAAGAAGGTGTGAGTTATGTCTGTGTTGTCTGTTCACTCAGAACAGTGTACACTTAGTGTAGGAGGAAGAAGGTGTGAGTTATGTCTGTGTTGTCTGTTCACTCAGAACAGTGTACACTTAGTGTAGGAGGAAGAAGGTGTGAGTTATGTCTGTGTTGTCTGTTCACTCAGAACAGTGTACACTTAGTGTAGGAGGAAGAAGGTGTGAGTTATGTCTGTGTTGTCTGTTCACTCAGAACAGTGTACACTTAGTGTAGGAGGAAGAAGGTGTGAGTTATGTCTGTGTTGTCTGTTCACTCAGAACAGTGTACACTTAGTGTAGGAGGAAGAAGGTGTGAGTTATGTCTGTGTTGTCTGTTCACTCAGAACAGTGTACACTTAGTGTAGGAGGAAGAAGGTGTGAGTTATGTCTGTGTTGTCTGTTCACTCAGAACAGTGTACACTTAGTGTAGGAGGAAGAAGGTGTGAGTTATGTCTGTGTTGTCTGTTCACTCAGAACAGTGTACACTTAGTGTAGGAGGAAGAAGGTGTGAGTTATGTCTGTGTTGTCTGTTCACTCAGAACAGTGTACACTTAGTGTAGGAGGAAGAAGGTGTGAGATGTCTGTGTTGTCTGTTCACTCAGAACAGTGTACACTTAGTGTAGGAGGAAGAAGGTGTGAGTTATGTCTGTGTTGTCTGTTCACTCAGAACAGTGTACACTTAGTGTAGGAGGAAGAAGGTGTGAGTTATGTCTGTGTTGTCTGTTCACTCAGAACAGTGTACACTTAGTGTAGGAGGAAGAAGGTGTGAGTTATGTCTGTGTTGTCTGTTCACTCAGAACAGTGTACACTTAGTGTAGGAGGAAGAAGGTGTGAGTTATGTCTGTGTTGTCTGTTCACTCAGAACAGTGTACACTTAGTGTAGGAGGAAGAAGGTGTGAGTTATGTCTGTGTTGTCTGTTCACTCAGAACAGTGTACACTTAGTGTAGGAGGAAGAAGGTGTGAGGTATGTCTGTGTTGTCTGTTCACTCAGAACAGTGTACACTTAGTGTAGGAGGAAGAATGTGTGAGTTATGTCTGTGTTGTCTGTTCACTCAGAACAGTGTACACTTAGTGTAGGAGGAAGAAGGTGTGAGTTATGTCTGTGTTGTCTGTTCACTCAGAACAGTGTACACTTAGTGTAGGAGGAAGAAGGTGTGAGTTATGTCTGTGTTGTCTGTTCACTCAGAACAGTGTACACTTAGTGTAGGAGGAAGAAGGTGTGAGTTATGTCTGTGTTGTCTGTTCACTCAGAACAGTGTACACTTAGTGTAGGAGGAAGAAAGTGTGAGTTATGTCTGTGTTGTCTGTTCACTCAGAACAGTGTACACTTAGTGTAGGAGGAAGAAGGTGTGAGTTATGTCTGTGTTGTCTGTTCACTCAGAACAGTGTACACTTAGTGTAGGAGGAAGAAGGTGTGAGTTATGTCTGTGTTGTCTGTTCACTCAGAACAGTGTACACTTAGTGTAGGAGGAAGAAGGTGTGAGTTATGTCTGTGTTGTCTGTTCACTCAGAACAGTGTACACTTAGTGTAGGAGGAAGAAGGTGTGAGTTATGTCTGTGTTGTCTGTTCACTCAGAACAGTGTACACTTAGTGTAGGAGGAAGAAGGTGTGAGTTATGTCTGTGTTGTCTGTTCACTCAGAACAGTGTACACTTAGTGTAGGAGGAAGAAGGTGTGGGTTATGTCTGTGTTGTCTGTTCACTCAGAACAGTATACACTTAGTGTAGTAGGAAGAAGGTGTGAGTTATGTCTGTGTTGTCTGTTCATTCAGAACAGTGTAAACTTAGTGTAGGAGGAAGAAGGTGTGAGTTATGTCTGTGTTGTCTGTTCACCCAGAACAGTGTACACTTAGTGTAGGAGGAAGAAGGTCTGAGTTATGTCTGTGTTGTCTGTTCACTCAGAACAGTGTACACTTAGTGTAGGAGGAAGAAGGTGTGAGTTATGTCTGTGTTGTCTGTTCACTCAGAACAGTGTACACTTAGTGTAGGAGGAAGAAGGTGTGAGTTATGTCTGTGTTGTCTGTTCACTCAGAACAGTGTACACTTTGTGTAGGAGGAAGAAGGTGTGAGTTATGTCTGTGTTGTCTGTTCACTCAGAACAGTGTACACTTAGTGTAGGAGGAAGAAGGTGTGAGTTATGTCTGTGTTGTCTGTTCACTCAGAACAGTGTACACTTAGTGTAGGAGGAAGAAGGTGTGAGTTATGTCTGTGTTGTCTGTTCACTCAGAACAGTGTACACTTAGTGTAGGAGGAAGAAGGTGTGAGTTATGTCTGTGTTGTCTGTTCACTCAGAACAGTGTACACTTAGTGTAGGAGGAAGAAGGTGTGAGTTATGTCTGTGTTGTCTGTTCACTCAGAACAGTGTACACTTAGTGTAGGAGGAAGAAGGTGTGAGTTATGTCTGTGTTGTCTGTTCACTCAGAACAGTGTACACTTAGTGTAGGAGGAAGAAGGTGTGAGTTATGTCTGTGTTGTCTGTTCACTCAGAACAGTGTACACTTAGTGTAGGAGGAAGAAGGTGTGAGTTATGTCTGTGTTGTATGTTCACTCAGAACAGTGTACACTTAGTGTAGGAGGAAGAAGGTGTGAGTTATGTCTGTGTTGTCTGTTCACTCAGAACAGTGTACACTTAGTGTAGGAGGAAGAAGGTGTGAGTTATGTCTGTGTTGTCTGTTCACTCAGAACAGTGTACACTTAGTGTAGGAGGAAGAAGGTGTGAGTTATGTCTGTGTTGTCTGTTCACTCAGAACAGTGTACACTTAGTGTAGGAGGAAGAAGGTGTGAGTTATGTCTGTGTTGTCTGTTCACTCAGAACAGTGTACACTTATTGTAGCAGGAAGAAGGTGTGTGCTATGTCTGTGTTGTCTGTTCACTCAGAGCAGTGTACACTTAGTGTAGGAGGAAGAAGGGGTGAGTTATGTCTGTGTTGCCTGTTCAGTCAGAACAGTGTACACTTAGTGTAGGAGGAAGAAGGTGTGAGTTATGTCTGTGTTGTCTGTTCACTCAGAACAGTGTACACATAGTGTAGGAGGAAGAAGGTGTGAGTTATGTCTGTGTTGTCTGTTCACTCAGAACAGTGTACACTTAGTGTAGGAGGAAGAAGGTGTGAGTTATGTCTGTGTTGTCTGTTCACTCAGAACAGTGTACACTTAGTGTAGGAGGAAGAAGGTGTGAGTTATGTCTGTGTTGTCTGTTCACTCAGAACAGTGTACACTTAGTGTAGGAGGAAGAAGGTGTGAGTTATGTCTGTGTTGTCTGTTCACTCAGAACAGTGTACACTTAGTGTAGGAGGAAGAAGGTGTGAGTTATGTCTGTGTTGTCTGTTCACTCAGAACAGTGTACACTTAGTGTAGGAGGAAGAAGGTGTGAGTTATGTCTGTATTGTCTGTTCACTCAGAACAGTGTACACACACTGTAGGAGGAAGAAGGTGTGCATTATGTCTGTGTTGTCTGTTCATTCAGAACGGTGTACACTTAGTGTAGGAGGAAGAAGGTGTGAGTTATGTCTGTGTTGTCTGTTCACTCAGAACAGTGTACACTTAGTGTTGGAGGAAGAAGGTGTGAGTTATGTCTGTGTTGTCTGTTCACTCAGAACAGTGTACACTTAGTGTAGGAGGAAGAAGGTGTGAGTTATGTCTGTGTTGTCTGTTCACTCAGAACAGTGTACACTTAGTGTAGGAGGAAGAAGGTGTGAGTTATGTCTGTGTTGTCTGTTCACTCAGAACAGTGTACACTTAGTGTAGGAGGAAGAAGGTGTGAGTTATGTCTGTGTTGTCTGTTCACTCAGAACAGTGTACACTTAGTGTAGGAGGAAGAAGGTGTGAGTTATGTCTGTGTTGTCTGTTCACTCAGAACAGTGTACACTTAGTGTAGGAGGAAGAAGGTGTGAGTTATGTCTGTGTTGTCTGTTCACTCAGAACAGTGTACACTTAGTGTAGGAGGAAGAAGGTGTGAGTTATGTCTGTGTTGTCTGTTCACTCAGAACAGTGTACACTTAGTGTAGGAGGAAGAAGGTGTGAGTTATGTCTGTGTTCTCTGTTCACTCAGAACAGTGTACACTTAGTGTAGGAGGAAGAAGGTGTGAGTTATGTCTGTGTTGTCTGTTCACTCAGAACAGTGTACACTTAGTGTAGGAGGAAGAAGGTGTGAGTTATGTCTGTGTTGTCTGTTCACTCAGAACAGTGTACACTTAGTGTAGGAGGAAGAAGGTGTGAGCTATGTCTGTGTTGTCTGTTCACTCAGAACAGTGTACACTTAGTGTAGGAGGAAGAAGGTGTGAGTTATGTCTGTGTTGTCTGTTCACTCAGAACAGTGTACACTTAGTGTAGGAGGAAGAAGGTGTGAGTTATGTCTGTGTTGTCTGTTCACTCAGAACAGTGTACACTTAGTGTAGGAGGAAGAAGGTTTGAATTATGTCTGTGTTGTCTGTTCACTCGGAACAGTGTACACTTAGTGTAGGAGGAAGAAGGTGTGAGTTATGTCTGTGTTGTCTGTTCACTCAGAACAGTGTACACTTAGTGTAGGAGGAAGAAGGTGTGAGTTATGTCTGTGTTGTCTGTTCACTCAGAACAGTGTACACTTAGTGTAGGAGGAAGAAGGTGTGAGTTATGTCTGTGTTGTCTGTTCACTCAGAACAGTGTACACTTAGTGTAGGAGGAAGAAGGTGTGAGTTATGTCTGTGTTGTCTGTTCACTCAGAACAGTGTACACTTAGTGTAGGAGGAAGAAGGTGTGAGTTATGTCTGTGTTGTCCGTTCACTCAGAACAGTGTACACTTAGTGTAGGAGGAAGAAGGTGTGAGTTATGTCTGTGTTGTCTGTTCACTCAGAACAGTGTACACTTAGTGTAGGAGGAAGAAGGTGTGAGTTATGTCTGTGTTGTCTGTTCACTCAGAACAGTGTACACTTAGTGTAGGAGGAAGAAGGTGTGAGTTATGTCTGTGTTGTCTGTTCACTCAGAACAGTGTACACTTAGTGTAGGAGGAAGAAGGTGTGAGTTATGTCTGTGTTGTCTGTTCACTCAGAACAGTGAACACTTAGTTTTAGGAGGAAGAAGGTGTGAGTTATGTCTGTGTTGTCTGTTCACTCAGAACAGTGTACACTTAGTGTAGGAGGAAGAAGGTGTGAGTTATGTCTGTGTTGTCTGTTCACTCAGAACAGTGTACACTTAGTGTAGGAGGAAGAAGGTGTGAGTTATGTCTGTGTTGTCTGTTCACTCAGAACAGTGTACACTTAGTGTAGGAGGAAGAAGGTGTGAGTTATGTCTGTGTTGTCTGTTCACTCAGAACAGTGTACACTTAGTGTAGGAGGAAGAAGGTGTGAGTTATGTCTGTGTTGCCTGTTCACTCAGAACAGTGTACACTTAGTGTAGGAGGAAGAAGGTGTGAGTTATGTCTGTGTTGTCTGTTCACTCAGAACAGTGTACACTTAGTGTAGGAGGAAGAAGGTGTGAGTTATGTCTGTGTTGTCTGTTCACTCAGAACAGTGTACACTTAGTGTAGGAGGAAGAAGGTGTGAGTTATGTCTGTGTTGTCTGCTCACTCAGAACAGTGTACACTTAGTGTAGGAGGAAGAAGGTGTGAGTTATGTCTGTGTTGTCTGTTCACTCAGAACAGTGTACACTTAGTGTAGGTGGAAGAAGGTGTGAGTCATCTCTGTGTTGTCTGTTCACTCAGAACAGTGTACACTTAGTGTAGGAGGAAGAAGGTGTGAGTTATGTCTGTGTTGTCTGTTCACTCAGAACAGTGTACACTTAGTGTAGGAGGAAGAAGGTGTGAGTTATGTCTGTGTTGTCTGTTCACTCGGAACAGTGTACACTTAGTGTAGGAGGAAGAAGGTGTGAGTTATGTCTGTGTTGTCTGTTCACTCAGAACACTGTACACAGTGTAGGAGGAAGAAGGTGTGAGTTATGTCGTGTCATCTTTTCACTCAGAACAGTCTGCACTTAGTGTAGGAGGAAGAAGGTGTGAGTTATGTCTGTGTTGTCTGTTCACTCAGAACAGTGTACACTTAGTGTAGGAGGAAGAAGGTGTGAGTTATGTCTGTGTTGTCTGTTCACTCAGAACAGTGTACACTTAGTGTAGGAGGAAGAAGGTGTGAGTTATGTCTGTGTTGTCTGTTCACTCAGAACAGTGTACACTTAGTGTAGGAGGAAGAAGGTGTGAGTTATGTCTGTGTTGTCTGTTCACTCAGAACAGTGTACACTTAGTGTAGGAGGAAGAAGGTTTGAATTATGTCTGTGTTGTCTGTTCACTCAGAACAGTGTACACTTAGTGTAGGAGGAAGAAGGTGTGAGTTATGTCTGTGTTGTCTGTTCACTCAGAACAGTGTACACTTAGTGTAGGAGGAAGAAGGTGTGAGTTATGTCTGTGTTGTCTGTTCACTCAGAACAGTGTACACTTAGTGTAAGAGGAAGAAGGTTTGAGTTATGTCTGTGTTGTCTGTTCACTCAGAACAGTGTACACTTAGTGTAGGAGGAAGAAGGTGTGAGTTATGTCTGTGTTGTCTGTTCACTCAGAACAGTGTACACTTAGTGTAGGAGGAAGAAGGTGTGAGTTATGTCTGTGTTGTCTGTTCACTCAGAACAGTGTACACTTAGTGTAGGAGGAAGAAGGTGTGAGTTATGTCTGTGTTGTCTGTTCTCTCAGAACAGGGTACACTTTGTGTAGGAGGAAGAAGGTGTGAGTTATGTCTGTGTTGTCTGTTCACTCAGAACAGTGTACACTTAGTGTAGGAGGAAGAAGGTGTGAGTTATGTCTGTGTTGTCTGTTCACTCAGAACAGTGTACACTTAGTGTAGGAGGAAGAAGGTGTGAGTTATGTCTGTGTTGTCTGTTCACTCAGAACAGTGTACACTTAGTGTAGGAGGAAGAAGGTGTGAGTTATGTCTGTGTTGTCTGTTACCTCAGAACAGTGTACACTTAGTGTAGGAGGAAGAAGGTGTGAGTTATGTCTGTGTTGTCTGTTCACTCAGAACAGTGTACACTTAGTGTAGGAGGAAGAAGGTGTGAGTTATGTCTGTGTTGTCTGTTCACTCAGAACAGTGTACACTTAGTGTAGGAGGAAGAAGGTGTGAGTTAAGTCTGTATTGTCTGTTCACTCAGAACAGTGTTCACTTAGTGTAGGAGGAAGAAGGTGTGAGTTATGTCTGTGTTGTCTGTTCACTCAGAACAGTGTACACTTAGTGTAGGAGGAAGAAGGTGTGAGTTATGTCTGTGTTGTCTGTTCACTCAGAACAGTGTACACTTAGTGTAGGAGGAAGAAGGTGTGAGTTATGTCTGTGTTGTCTGTTCACTCAGAACAGTGTACACTTAGTGTAGGAGGAAGAAGGTGTGAGTTATGTCTGTGTTGTCTGTTCACTCAGAACAGTGTACACTTAGTGTAGGAGGAAGAAGGTGTGAGTTATGTCTGTGTTGTCTGTTCACTCAGAACAGTGTACACTTAGTGTAGGAGGAAGAAGGTGTGAGTTATGTCTGTGTTGTCTGTTCACTCAGAACAGTGTACACTTAGTGTAGGAGGAAGAAGGTGTGAGTTATGTCTGTGTTGTCTGTTCACTCAGAACAGTGTACACTTAGTGTAGGAGGAAGAAGGTGTGAGTTATGTCTGTGTTGTCTGTTCACTCAGAACACTGTACACTTAGAGTAGGAGGAAGAAGGTGTGAGTTATGTCTGTGTTGTCTGTTCACTCAGAACAGTGTACACTTAGTGTAGGAGGAAGAAGGTGTGAGTTATGTTTGTGTTGTCTGTTCACTCAGAACAGTGTACACTTAGTGTAGGAGGAAGAAGGTGTGAGTTATGTCTGTGTTGTCTGTTCACTCAGAACAGTGTACACTTAGTGTAGGAGGAAGAAGGTGTGAGTTATGTCTGTGTTGTCTGTTCACTCAGAACAGTGTACACTTAGTGTAGGAGGAAGAAGGTGTGAGTTATGTCTGTGTTGTCTGTTCACTCAGATCAGTGTACACTTAGTGTAGGAGGAAGAAGGTGTGAGTTATGTCTGTGTTGTCTGTTCACTCAGAACAGTGTACACTTAGTGTAGGAGGAAGAAGGTGTGAGTTATGTCTGTGTTGTCTGTTCACTCAGAACAGTGTACACTTAGTGTAGGAGGAAGAAGGTGTGAGTTATGTCTGTGTTGTCTGTTCACTCAGAACACTGTACACTTAGTGTAGGAGGAAGAAGGTGTGAGTTATGTCTGTGTTGTCTGTTCACTCAGAACAGTGTACACTTAGTGTAGGAGGAAGAAGGTGTGAGTTATGTCTGTGTTGTCTGTTCACTCAGAACAGTGTACACTTAGTGTAGGAGGAAGAAGGTGTGAGTTATGTCTGTGTTGTCTGTTCACTCAGAACAGTGTACACTTAGTGTAGGAAGAAGAAGGTGTGAGTTATGTATGTGCTGTCTGTTCACTCGGAACAGTGTACACTTAGTGTGGGAGCAAGAAGGTGTGAGTTATGTCTGTGTTGTCTGTTCACTCAGAACAGTGTACACTTAGTGTAGGAGGAAGAAGGTGTGAGTTATGTCTGTGTTGTCTGTTCACTCAGAACAGTGTACACTTAGTGTAGGAGGAAGAAGGTGTGAGTTATGTCTGTGTTGTCTGTTCACTCAGAACAGTGTACACTTAGTGTAGGAGGAAGAAGGTGTGAGTTATGTCTGTGTTGTCTGTTCACTCAGAACAGTGTACACTTAGTGTAGGAGGAAGAAGGTGTGAGTTATGTCTGTGTTGTCTGTTCACTCAGAACAGTGTACACTTAGTGTAGGAGGAAGAAGGTGTGAGTTATGTCTGTGTTGTCTGTTCACTCAGAACAGTGTACACTTAGTGTAGGAGGAAGAAGGTGTGAGTTATGTCTGTGTTGTCTGTTCACTCAGATCAGTGTACACTTAGTGTAGGAGGAAGAAGGTGTGAGTTATGTCTGTGTTGTCCGTTCACTCAGAACAGTGTACACTTAGTGTAGGAGGAAGCAGCTGTGAGTTATGTCTGTGTTGCCTGTTCACTCAGAACAGTGTACACTTAGTGTAGGAGGAAGAAGGTGTGAGTTATGTCTGTGTTGTCTGTTCACTCAGAACAGTGTACACTTAGTGTAGGAGGAAGAAGGTGTGAGTTATGTCTGTGTTGACTGTTCACTCAGAACAGTGTACACTTAGTGTAGGAGGAAGAAGGTGTGAGTTGTGTCTATGTTGTTTATTCACTCAGAACAGTGTACACTTAGTGTAGGAGGAAGAAGGTGTGAGATATGTCTGTGTAGTCTGTTCACTCAGAACAGTGTACACTTAGTGTAGGAGGAAGAAGGTGTGAGTTATGTCTGTGTTGTCTGTTCACTCAGAACAGTGTACACTTAGTGTAGGAGGAATATGGTGTGAGTTATGTCTGTGTTGTCTGTTCACTCAGAACAGTGTACACTTAGTGTAGGAGGAAGAAGGTGTGATGTATGTCTGTGTTGCCTGTTCACTCAGAACAGTGTACACTCAGTATAGGAGAACGAAGGTGTGAGTTATGTCTGTGTTGTCTGCTCACTCAGAACAGTATACACTTAGTGTAGGAGGAAGAAGGTGTGAGTTATGTCTGTGTTCTCTGTTCATTCAGAACAGTGTACACTTAGTGTAGGAGGAAGAAGGTGTGAGTTATGTCTGTGTTGTCTGTTCACTCAGAACGGTGTACACTTAGTGTAGGAGGAAGAAGGTGTGAGTTATGTCTTTGTCTTCTGTTCACTCAGAACAGTGTACACTTAGGGCCAGATTCAGGAAGCCTCCGTGTAAGAGTTATAACTCTTACACCGAGGCTGCAGTGAAACTGTGTGATGTCAGCATGTCATGCATATGCATGAGGTGCATGAGGCATGCTGAATCACACTAGTAACTCTTACACGGTCCATGTAAGAGAGTAGGGGGCGTGTCTGTAGGCTAAGCCCTGCAAGCGTACACGCCCCCGGAAGACTAGAATGGCTGAAAGTAAACAGCCACGAGAGAGGCCATGGAAATGTGAATAAACACACTACACAACACATGCCCCGATAGACCATCACTGTATAAAGTGAAGAGATGTTATAAAATTAAATTAAAACCTTTTTTTTTTTTTAAAACCCCGTAAATGTTTGCTACTGTGTGCGCTCGTGTGCGCGGGTGTGCTACTAGCGCAATCACAGTTAGCAGTCAGTGGAAAAGGATATAAGAACTATATATGCAAAGTAAGCCAAGAAGTAATAGCTTAGCGGTAGAGTTGCTGGCCTAAGAGTAGGCAGGCAGGGTTCGAGCCCCCACAACAACTTTTTTATTTTTTTGTAAATAAGCACGAAAAAGCCCCCTGACAGTATTGTACAAATGTAAATGTATTCCCTTTTGTAAAATGGAATGAAATGGAGCATACATTCAGAAGTAACACAATAATAAAAATAGTCAGAAATGTACTGATAGCTAAGCTGCTGTGAGACGGAATGCCCGTAGCTGAGTAGTGTTTAAAAAGCTGCAAACTATATGCTCGTTGCTAAGCACCGGTTTAATAGGCTGAAACCGTTTGCAACTAGCTGTGCTTAGCTGAACATGTGTGTCACTAGCCAATTAAGGTTTATCCCAGCGCACACCGTTTGCGCACCGCTCCCACAAGCTAACTGCCAGTGCGTTACCTCCAGCAAACGCGCAGACCTGGTTTTAAATGCTTAAAAGTGCTTTTGGCAAGTTTGATTGACAGGTCCTCAACTCATGTCTGTCAGGAAAATCAAAAGTCAGTTACCAGAGTCGAACCCAGGATACCATACACTAGAGTCAAGGTACTTCACCACTAAGCCATGACAGCAATACCATGAAATGCAGAAATAGCATATATATGGGATAAAATCCAGAATGGAGCATGAGAAAGCATTTTCAGTGAAGTAGATACAATTCCAAAACGGCCAATCAGAGAAATGTGCGGGAAAAGCGGCATATATAAGCCCCATAGGCGGGAATACACAGCAGAAACGATTGTAGAACAGACCTGCAGTTAGAATGAGTGGAGTAGGTGAGGGACGTTGCTTTCGAGCACAGCGTTGGGGCGTTGAGGAGTCCAGATACATGGTCTGGCTCCTTGTCCATCATCACGAGGCCCAACTCATGCAGGGCCAGGTCTCATGGGGAGTATAGGGCAGAGGCATGGGACCAGTTGGCTCGTGATCTGACCAGTGCTACTGGCATTCCACGCACTGGTGAGCAGGTTCGTCAACACCATGCGGACCTGAAGCGACGCAAGGAAGACCAGTTGTCCGAATGGATCCAGGAGGCCCGGGATATGCCCAACGCCCCACTACTGAGTAAGTTACATTTTGCTTATGTATGTAAGGATTTCAACTAGCTGATACCATGGAGATGTGTAGTCCAATATTACTTCTTTCGTATTACAGCTGCAGGTGTCCGCTCTATGAATCGCGAGGTACATGCCCGTAGGCTGACCCGGGTCGGCCACCATGCAGGTTAGTAACCCCACCCATTACTTGTAAATAAATATTGTACTGTAGCATGTAGCAGAACACTGCAGTGTATTGATTAAAAGTAATATAATGTGCAAGCAGGAATTGTAAGTCTGCAGGTATGGCTGCAACAAGTTCATCAGTATGCAAGTGTAACTGGAAATATAATTGATAGAATTAAACAGTGATGTAATACAGATGTCCCACCATGAATTAAATATAGTGTAACCTGCAGTAGTCCCAAGAGTACAGCTTTAGAATCTGAGGTAGTCATATGTGAGATATATCCCCTGTTGAAATGCTGAATCATGACAGAAGTGAGGCTGTTGGAAAGTGTTTGAATCACCACCAGTCTAACATGTGAACAAAGACTAGAAGTACCAACCTGAACTGTGAAGTTGCAGGATGTGTGAGAGTGACAGAAAGGGTCATGTATGAATAAATAAAGTAGTAATAACCCCTGAATATAGTAGTCCCAGTGTGTTTCTACAGAACTAAATGCATGTGGGAAGTACAACTTAATATCCCAAACTGATTTCAGTGTGTCAGAATCTGGAATGTCTAGGCCAAATGCTGTATATGGTGATCACAGTAAACAATTTGCAGATAGAATGAATGATTATCTGACAGACTAAACAGCCATAGTTGTCCCCTGTCCTGTCATCAAAGTGTAGCAGGATGATGTATCTGATCAAATTCAAAATAAGTAGGATAGTGATGTATTTGTAACAGGTGTAGCTTGACAGTCAAATAAAATTTATTTTGAAACATCAGCCTCAACTTAATTGTGTACCTTATACAAATGTAAATCAATGTGTAACATATGAATGTGTCATCACTTTCTATCTCCCCAACCCTATAATTCCATATAACAACACCCACTAAATAATGGTATGTGAACATTTCATTAATCATGGACATTTGTCCGTTTCAAAAATATATGCATGTCTGTTCGTGCATGTGCCCTGTTCATACCTGCAAATCTGATGGCCTGTTGCCATTAATCAACCCTGCATGTTGTTTGACTGTGTATTTATGTTCAAATAATGCATGTGATATTGATATGCCCCTTGTTCAATGGTGTTAATATCTGGGTGTTTGTTTGATGGGAATACCAATGCATGCTGTTACAACTAATCTGAATGGAATAAAATGCCACTAACCCAAACTAACATAACAACTCACAAACCTAGAACGCTTGGGAAGGCGGGTCCCAGCGGACCAACCTTTCCCACCTCAGCTGGCGCCTGCACCTGGCACTAGTGCCCAGGCCGGACCCCCCTCCGGTGGCCCTGTGCCACCTTCGGGTGGAAGCGCTGCAGGGGATGGGGCCGGTCCCCCCTCTGCAAGTGTGGCCGGAGGGGTTCATCCACTCACCCTCCGCGGTGTCCGGTCTGTGGTGCGAAGGGAGATCCAAGACACTGTACTTGGGCCCCTACGCCAGCTTGAGGCTTGTGTGGCACAGCTAACGGCCCCGGCCGTTGCCCCGCCTACACAGCCCCCAGCACAGCCCCGTCCTGGGCTGTGAAGGAACAGTGGCAACTGCCTATGGGTGGGGATATCAGTTCCACTGTTGCCATCTGTGGGCTCATGCACCTTGGAAATCCCAACCTCCGTCCCTGTCAATTGTGTAACCCCCCCAAGTGTGTCATACACCGCCCCTGTATGCGTCTTGTCTGTCTTGTCTGTTAACCTACCCAACCTACCTCCCCAGCTATACCGACTTCCTTCACCTGACATACCACTCTCACCTGGAAAAAAAAAAAAAAAGGGCACTCTGTACCCACAAAAAAAGTACGCCCCATACATAGCTGTCCATGTCGCACACATGTCTGTTTGACATTGAAACAGTTAATTACAATTGGCTCTACAACAAATATTAATGTTGTCCTGACACCTCTCTCAGGGGTGAAAGGTTTCAAATGTCTCACCAAAATCCATGGAAATGCACAGCTGTTGCTGCCAAAGACATGGGCATCTATGGGCCTTACCTATATCCCTCCTGCAAATCCCACGCTTGTTTCCCTACTGTCTTACCCTCTTTGTGACCCCTTTTTCACCACTTTCCTGTCACCCCTTTTTCTTTTCTTTCAAAGAAATTAGCGCGTGTGTGCGCTTGTGTTAGCGGAGCTCACCGCCAGTGCAAGATGTCGTGAGCTCCAGCAACGAAAGCAGACCTGGTTTAGTGCTTAAAAGTGCCTTTATGGCACTTTGATTGACAGGTCCTGTACTCAGTTTGAAAGTTTGCTAAGAAAAATAAATTCCCACTGTCAGTCTCGAACCCAGGACCTTGGTAACATTAGTCTGCATGACCTACCACTAAGCCATGCCTGCTTTACAAGAACACACTGCTAAAATAAATATAACATGTAATAGTAGGAATCAGTATAAAGGCAATATAGGAGATGTACTATCCAAAGCATGTCAGGTAGAGTTTTAATGGCCAAATTACTGGATTCCCATACTAGTTCAGTGTGAACAGAAACAGCCCTGCTACCTGTTAGCTTGTACATAATAATGTAAGGTAATGTACATATGTGAAGGTATGTATATCTACACATACATATATATAAATATATATTAATACATATGAAATATAGTCGTAGGTCTCCGTAGCCATACACACTCACTACAGGAAACAGTGAAGATATATGCAGCAACCAGAATCTGCAACACAGCCTGGCTCCTGTGAGACCTACTAAGCCCTTTAACTGCTTAAAGGTGCCTCCAGCACTTTGATTGATAGGCCCTATACTCAACTCAAAAGCAGAATATGAGCATACTAGTAGGCCCTACCACAAGACCATTGTAACACTAGTCTGTATGACCTACCACTAAGCCATGACTCTCATACAGGAATATAGTGCTAAATAAGTGGAACATGTAATAGTAGGAATGAAGATAAAGGCAATATAGTATGTCTACTACCCAAAGTATGTCATGCAGACTTTTATAGTCCCAATTACTGGATTCCCATACTAGTGCAGTGTTAACAGAAACAGCCCTGCTACTTGTTAGCTTGTACCCAATAATGTCAGCTAATGTACATATATGAAAGTATGTATATGTACACAGATATATATATATATATTTATATAGCAATACATATGACATATAGTTGTAGGTGTCAGTATGCATACCCACTCACTACAGGGAACAGGCAAGATAAATGCAGCAACCTGAATCTACAACACAGCATGAAGCATGGGAGATGTACTAACCTTCACACTCACAAAACACTGTCAACAGCATACCAGCATGGTCCACGCCCTACAATCTGAAAGGGCAACGCCTATCTCACATACCCTTTTATAGCAGTGTCCTGAAATCACAGTGAGACATGCAATCAGTACACACCCAGCTGCATGCAATTAGCAAATGCTGCCTTACAATTGGTGCAGAGGCCATCACATGGACCTATACAGATACCTACAAAAGCATTGAGTTCCCACACTACACTCACGCAATACATTCATTGCACAAACACTACGGATAAAGAGAGAGAGAGAGACAGAGAAAACAACCAAACAACCAAACAAATATTAGGACTGCCAGCAGCAAAATCAGCAGCAAGCAGCAAGGAGCAAGCAGCAAGCAGCACCACTGGCACAGCAACAGCTGCCACAAACACAGGTAATGCAAAGTAGCAGGTTAATCCTGTGTATACTGTGACACCTCCAAATGTATCATAGTTCACTATCTATAGGTATGTCCATGAGTTAGGTTATGTGTACATAGTCATGAAATATAAACATATGTAATATTGTTGTACATGTGGGCCATAACTAACACTTCCATAGCTTAGAACACAAGGCCAGTTGTGCATATGATGCAGTAGTTCCCAGGGTCAGTAGAGGTTCCTCCTCATTGGTGTGGGACCACTGTGTATGTATGGCACTGTTCAGGTACATATCCTGTAGTATGGCCAGGGATTAATATCAGTCTGTCATGTGGTGCTATGTCCTCCAGGGGTGAATGTAGCACACATCCAGGGATACCATTTCGTAACAGTGATGATATGTGTTCTGCAATGATGAGGGTGGCTCTCACCTGGACATGTGAGAGGATAGGGAGGTTACAGTCATCTGGGATAACTAATAACACGTGTGTAGGACAATGGGGGGGTACCTGCACCTAAACTGTCTGCAACAATGTCGTCAATATCTGTGCATTTGGTGAATGTGAAGCATCTTAACACTGCAGACAACAGATGCCTTCCCATCATGTGAATCTGCCCTGTGCTGCAGTAGCCTCCTACTATTGTTATACAATATGCCTGTATCTGTAGTCCACTGGACAGGATTAATAAGTGGTGTGCAGTTGTTCTGGGTTAGATAACTGTGTGCACAGTACATGCAGTATGTGGGATGTCTGTGGTAAGCATATGCAAAGGTGCTGGCGGTGTGTGTTGTGGCTTCCACTGGCCCAGTGGGCTGCATGGATAGCATCACTGTCATAACTACTGAATAACTGTGTAATAACATGCATACATAGCAAGGTAGTGTACTGTGCTTGTGGTGTTGTTCGGATATGTATATCCAGGCTGAGTAATGTGTGTCCACATCACAGGGTTGGATGGCAGCACACATCCAGTATGTATGGATGAACACCCAGAATGTGTCAGACGTGTCACCTGTGCAGACGTATCCGGCCATTATCTGTGCATCCCCCACAACACACACACATGCAACATATGGCAGAAGTACTATAGCAGTACACACATGTTCATAGGTTCATACTAGGCTATCTGCCCGAGGGCATTTACAAGCCTAGCCCATCGTTTTGTGGCTTACACCACCCCTTTAGTATGGGGAACCATACCCATTATTTTGCTGTGCCTCTGTCGAGCAGTGACACTGAGGTAATCCCTGGGATATATCTGCAATCTCCCATCCATTGGTCAAGATCTCTCTTGAACAAGGCCAGCGAGGTGCTCTGCCTCACATATACCGTGATTTTGTTCCACAGCATAGGGAGTCTTTGGGTGATGAATCTATCCCTCCAGCATGTCCTATTAATAGCCGTGTCGAGGTTTAAGTCTCCTGCCCTTGTGGCTCTGATGGATCTAGATTTTTTGAGGTGAAGCATATTCATCAAATCTGGGTTTGACATGGCCTTGTATGTTAGGCAAAGGTCACCTCTGAGCAAGTGGTAAGCGACTGAATAGAACATACATGGACATGCTGGAGGGGCCAATTCCTAACCGTGAGGCTCCTTTCACTCTGTAATGAGCTCGAGCAGTTGAGAATGAACAGTTCATAGGTTCATACTAGGCTATTTGCCCTAGGGCATTGGTAAGCCTAGTAGAATGTGTTTGTCTTTTGCCACCCAATCACAAGTTATGCTGCTATGCCCTTGTCCGACTTTAGTATACTGTGCCTCTGTCTAACAGCGACATAGAAGTGATACCTGGGGTACAACTATGATCTCCATCCACTCATCCAGATTCCTATGGAAGAGAGTCAATGAGGGACTCTGCCTAACCAGTAGTGTGAGCTCATTACAGAGTGAAGGAGCCTCTCGGTTAGGAATATGCCCCTCCAGCATGTCCATGTATGTCAGTGCTGAGGTCCAGCTCTCCTGAGCATGTGGCTGTATGGGACTCTGATTGCCTGAGGTGCATCACGCTCATTACTGCTAGGTAGGACATGGCTGTATATGGCACGCACAGATTGCCTCTGAACAGGCAGTATGCCACTGAGTCCAGCTGGATTCACTTTACCTGGGCAGCATATGACATCTGTGTGAGCCATTGCATCCCCTTGATGATGTACTGTTGTCCTGTACCAGTTGCTGTAGGTGTCTGGTTAGGTACATCCCAAAAGGTGCATTGTACGCAATTATAGGCCTGATGATGGATGAGTACAGAGGCACAATGACCTCCCCTGCCATACATGTGAATCAGTCATGATTAGCTGGGCTATATAACATGTCTGTCAATCCACGTTGGCCATGTGGTAGACAAATGACAGACCGCTACCATGTTTCTTCCCCAGGTCCCCAACTACGTCTTCTGTACTCAATGGCCTAACACCTATGTTGTACTGTGCCACCAATGTGGAGGCATGGGAATCTGCATTGAATACTGATGCACCCCCTCCCTTGTTCAAGTGTTGGGGCCGACAAGAATGGTAACAGCTATAACGTGGTAGTACTGGTGTGCTCCTGTGAAACCTGAAACAGGTTCATGTTACTGCACAGATATCGATGTCCAGAATGCTAGGTAGGGTTTTGGGTGCGTGCATCCTTGGGTCTAGACGCGTCCAGTGTTGAGTAGCATCACTCTTACTTCCTCATCCTTTGTGATACAAATGGATGTGGGTTTGCCTTATGAGCCTTGCCTAATACAGGCACTATGGGTGTAGCAGGAGGCTCCGCCAAATGTCAATAGGACTGTGGTGACAGGTGCAAGCTGTCCCTAGCAAAGCATACCACCCCAAGATGGCAGGCATTGGCACACCTGTGAATGACACCAGTATGTCAGTCAATTGTTGGAAGGGATCATCGTGCCTTGATATTGTGGCATCGTTCTAGGTGAGGGTAGGATGCTACTCAAGGTCAGGGTCAAACTGTCTCGGGCTACGTGCTCAGAGAGCTCTGTAATGTCTCATGTCATGTAGTCCAGGGAGGTATGTGTCAGGCCATTCACAGCAGCATGGACATTGACTGAGTCATACCTGTACCTGCCTTGGGGTTACCTGAGTGTTTGTGTTATGTGGCAGGTCATAGTGCCTGACAGGCTGCACACCGTGACCCTCACCTCGTTAAGCCTGGTGAACGTGATGTGAGTGTGCCTGATGATAGAGGCACCTAGTACAGGTGTATGAGGTGTGTTGTTAACTGTTAATGGCTGTGAGTGTTCAGCACATTGGCTTTGTGTGATATGTGTTGCACATGTTCGTTTATGTGGTAGTGGTTGCCTGGATGTCTGCTTAGGAGGTCTCTGCTGCATAGGCAGAGCTGTGGTCTGAGCCTACAAGTATGATCATGTGTGATCATGTGTTAGGTCCGCTGTTGTGATAGGTCTACGTGAGACTGGAAGTGTAGTGAGTGATCCCCTTTGCCACGTGACTGGTTATGGCGGTATTGAGTAGGCAGAGCCTAGCCTCCAGTCTGGTATATGGTTGCATCACTCACATGAGTTTGAATTTGTTGTTAGGAGGAGGGGGTTGTCTGTGTACATGCATCTGTTCTAACATTGTCTCTAGAGTACCACACTCACCAGCTGGACTGGGGAGGGAACTGACAACTGACCTCTGGACATGCTAGAATACTATTGTGAACTCTGTAATCACTAATGATTGAAAACAAGGTCCAGTGGGGAGTGAGGGTGTACTGACATTACCTACAACTGCTGACTGATATAAAAGTGTCAGTGAGCAAATGCCAGGTAACCTAAGTGCAATGTGTCACAATGAAGTAAATGCAGCAATGACAAGCAGTCACTTGCTGTCATGTGTAACATGGAAGTACGTACAGTAAGCAATGCAGATAACAGTAGTGAGTCACAGATGTGTTGAGAAGATGTGTACTATGTGGAAGTAGCATACCAGTGAAATAACAAGCTAACAGATAACAAGCATATAAACAAAGGTAGATCCAGGAGGCCTGGATGTAGTGTTTGCTACAACAAACAAGGTGTAGCAATGTCAGTAAGATACAGCTCAGATATGCAGGCACTATAAACCTGAAACCAGATGTCCCCAGCTATGAATGGCAGAGTACAGCCTATTGTCACACATGAGTGCAGACCACAAACCTTGTTAATGTTAAATAACTGGCCTGAAGGCCAACTGCCCATACCAGAAGTAATACACTTGTACACGGCCCACAATCAGCAGTTCCCAACTTCAATGGATGAAAGATATGTGTCCTGCCACCACAGTGCTTGCCACCAACCTCCCTAATGTAAAACAACTGGTCTGAAGGCCAAGTACTTAGTACAAATGACATAGAATGATAGCTACACTGTAATCAGGTTTTAACCAATCAGTAATAAGTAGAAGTTAACACTCCCTGTATAGAATGTGTACCATGTATTGTTGAGATACTATGCTGATAACCTGTTTGTGTACCTTTCCAGATAGACATGGCACCAAAAGGAATCCTGCCTACTCTGCTGCAGAGGATGACGTGATCCACCAGAGCCTGGTGCGTGACTATGCCATCCTGTTCTCACGCACCACCCAGAATCAGCAGGAGAGGTCTGCACTGTGGCAAAACCTTGTTAGCAGGATAAATGATGTTGGCATGCATGATAGGACATATGAGCAGGTGAGACATCACTGCAGTGATTTGATAAGAAATGTCCGCCAGCGTGCTGCAGATATCCGCAGGCAACAGGTTGCCACAGGTGGGGGGGGGTGGCCACACATCCCCCCCTCACCAGACAGGAGGGGCTACTGCTAAGTGTTGTGGATCCAGCCCCAGAACAACAGCAACAAGCATGCATCCTGATGGAGGTTGGATCCACACAGCAGCAAGACAGCGAGCGTGCAGGTAAGATGCCATATTCATTTATTGTTATTACTTTTACATTTGTTGACCCAGATAGTCTAGCTGGATATAAGTTCATTTTCAGTAGAGGCCTGTGGAGAAAAGCTCCACACATAACGTAATAAAGGCAGACAGACAAGTTGTCAATACAGACCGCCAACATAATAGAATTGTACACCAGCCTGTTAATTAAATCAACATACATGTAAGGAAGTCAAACAGTTTAGAGTCATACACAATGTACCGTTGGTTTCAAAGCAATCCTACCTAAAGCATAATGGTTATGCAATAACGCAAAAGCCATATACATAATAGTTAGGGCTCAGAAGGGTAGAGAAGTAGAAGGAGTATGACAGATACAATGATATGGAAGAGGCAGGAGTCAAGAAGGGAAGTGAGGAAAAGAAGGAAGACAGTCAAGAGGAGGTGGGAGGGATGGGAGAAGTAGGTCAGAGCATAGAAGGACATCAAGGTGAAAGAAACAGGGTAGAAGTTAGTTTCTATGCACAATGAGGGGTTAAAGGTGAAGAGAGGGTAGGGAGAGGGACGTTAGCCTGGACTCCAAGAAGAACAAAGCCAGTGGTTTTGGAAGTACAGTTTGAGTTGACGTTTGAAGAGAGGTAAGGGTGAGATTAGAGTTAACTCCTGGTATGTACATATGACTGTTCTGTACGCTGTTACTTCATGCACGCATAAGGTGTGCATGTGGTATGTATCTGTCATCATGATATATATACAGACATGATGTGCAGCTGATGTGTATAAGGGAACTAGTGTACTACTGTACTGTATCATGTGCAAAACGAATGGCACACATGTGCCCACTGACATTACTCTCTTCACACTTCCAGGTCCCTCCCATCTAGCAATGAGGCAGGCCATACATGCTGGTGAGTCTTTTAACATTATCTGTAAAACAATTTATAAAACTAGGAAGAGTAGTGTAACTCTGTAGTAGACATGCTGGTGACTGTGTTCACAATAACTGTAATTGACAGGTAGTAAATTGAGTAGTGTAACACGGTACTGATGTGTGTGTTTACTGTGGGGTGTGCATGTGTGCAAGTGTGCCTGTGCCCAAGTGTGCATGTGTGTTAGTGTCCATGAGTGCATGTGTCCATTTCTGAATGTGTGCATTAGTATTGAAGTGCATCTCTTTCAAATATGTATTGAGACTGTAATCTGTGTTCCATGTTTTCCTCCGTAGGTTCTGGTGCTGCTCTGGTGACCTGCAGCAGGGAACCTGAATCTTGTGCCCCAGGTACTGATGATGATTAAATGTCTGTAATGGTGCAGGAAGGTGTGTCTGGGTCCGCCATTGGTCAGCCAATTGACAGTACACAGCTTTCAACCCCGTCAATGCGCACAGTCATCCTGCCGTTACATCCTTTGTCACCATTGTCCCTAGGTGATGGACAGTCAGCAGTGGGCATAGATCAGGGTAATGTGGTACCTGTGGTACATGCATCCTCACAAGGCAGCCATGTGCAGAGGCCTCCAATGGTACCACGCAGACAGTCGCCCATGGGTTCTCGTGGGGCATCCGTGGCCGTACTGCCTCTGGCCGACGTGCCCAAGGAGGTATGTCAACCTCCACTATGTTTAGAACTGTCATGCAGGCACAGGCACGTATGGAAAGGTACACCAGACAGGGTCTGAGGGAGCTGAGAGCATGTCGCATAGCCATGACAGACGGCATGCATGATGTTGCGAATGCTATCCGTAACTTCACAGATGTCGTTGACAGACGTTGTGGGGGCATAGAACAGCTGCTCCACAACCAGATGTCCATGGGCCAGGGCGATGGTGTGCGTTTGCGACGTCGACGTGGCCGTATGCCAGCGAGAGCACCAGCTGGCAGTGGCCGCGGATGACAACGGGCCCACTCGCGCACCTCAAGTACCAGCACCAGCCCCAGCAATGCTGGGTCTGTGCTGTCATCCAGATGCCCCAGGAGACCACGTGCACGTGGCTCTGGACAGTCCCAACAGGGAACTGTGTCCAGTCAACACACCCCTGCTTCCGATGACAGTACCCAGTCTGGGTTAGTACTGGATACGGCCCGTAGCACCCCTGCCAGGCACAGGTACCGTGTCCGTGCCCACAGACACTGATCTGGATGACCTGACAGGTGCAGTCTGTGACTGTCCACAAAACCCTGTACATGGCAGCCATTATGTGGGACTGTGTGCGTGCTTACACACATGCAGACACCTAACACCTAGGGCAAACACATACACACACACACTGCACCAACAACGGTCCACCCTGTACTGCTGCCCCTCACAAACACACATACACACACATGTCAATTGGTGTTACCAGTGGCCGGCTTGGGCATACCTAACCCACACCCTGTGCATATGATGACACTGCGCCACCTCCTGCATACTACAACATCGGTGCAGGTAAAGGTAAACACGTTGCTGATGCACAGGGTGACTACATAGATGTGTATAAGTAGTAACATGTTGGTAACTGTTGACTGTTGCAGTATAAATGTGTGTATATCCCAGCAGTCTTGCTGCAGTAACTGTATGAATGTCCTCAATTGTTATCTGCACCCATACTACTTAACAAAGTGTATCAGCTGCACACCATCACATGCTAACATTGACTATGGCAATGCACATCTTGTGCTGTTATGTAGATTCAGCTACATGTATCTGTTCTGTCACACATGCATTTATACACACCCTGCTACCCACACACATGCACACGCTCACCTGCCATTCCAATTATTTATCACCCTACATGAGTAGCTGTTGATACATAACAGGTACACATTTCAGAAGTGCACTGTGTTGTTTACTACTGGGATCCCCTTCTCTACCTGTACTCACAGGGTGCAGGCAACCTCATCAGTTGGAAGATGTAATGTGCATCAGGTACTGTAGTACCCTGATTGCCACAGCAAACATGTTTCCCATACGGAAATGCACACACAGACACATCCCACATCCACACACTTGCCACATCAGGCTTCAGAACACTATCTAGGTATATTCGGGTACATGTGTGTGTTACAGTAGCATGTAACACTATAGTGAGTACTGGCAGTTAGTTGTCTGTTATCATGTTGTCTGTATAGAATAAAAGAATTGTTTGATTATCCTACTCCGTTTTGTGGACATTACTTGAAGAAGTGTTACCTTACATGTGTTATCAGTACCACCACCTTCTGTTTTGTAATTTTGTTTGTATAGGGTGCTATCAACATCACTGATTGTTAAGGGTAATGACCACCCTGCAGTGCATAGACCCATGTGGCAAAAGCCACATCCCACCCCATCATTGTGCACACACACTAACCCCACCAACAGTAAAACACATACTTTCCATTTGCAAGATTCAAACCCATACCTAACTGTGCAATGACAGTAGAAACAGACACATTAGCAGAGTGTGCTATTTGCAGTAGTTGGAGAAATCTTTACTAATGCTGTACTTAGAGGGTGCTGACATCATCTGTGTGTAGGAGGAGGGATGTGCACCCTGTAGTGTGTTCTCCCAGTTGGCAAAAGGCAGTTAACCCTACCAGCATAGTGCACACACATAAACCACACTCATACTAACACACATACATTCCCTTTGCAGGATTCAAACCCCTACCTAACTACGTTATGACACTGAAGAAAGACGCATTAGCAGAGCGCGCTATGCAAATTACTGGAGTGCTTTACTACAGGTGATATAGTTATACAGTCCTGACATCATCAGTGTTTCAAAAGGGGGATCTGCATCCTGTACGATACTGTCACGGTTGCTAATAGGGACATTTCCCACACACACACATCGATGTGTTGGAGGTTTGCATATGTGGGGGATCCAGAACTCCAGTGTGATTAGTATATGGTTTGATTGCAACAATGAGGGATATACTCCCAGTGGTGAGCAGTTTGTACTCATGTTTGTAAAGATCAGCTCTAGTATATCTGCCCTCTTGTGGGAAGGTTGGTTACCTGTTCCATAGCCAAAGAATGTCTGATCAATGGGAACCTTAGAGCTTGGGTATTGTGGCTTGTGTAATGTTCACAGTCTATGTTTGGGTAGCTGGCATCACCCAGTATGATGGTGTTTGCAGAGTAATCTAAACTCTCCTGTGTCAGCATGAAGGCTGTGTGGGAAACCTGAGTTTGAGAGGGTGCTGTAAGAGCTCCTCTGTGTCTCTTTCCATGTGGTCCAGGGAGGTACGTCCCAACAGGTAGCTGACTGTGACCCTCCCCTTGCTCTGTCTGGAGGGCGGCACGTCTGTCAACAGCTCATGTCAAGCAAGTGCACACCCCTCATAAATGATGTGGAAACCTTCAAAGGCCCAAGGCCTGTTGAAAATATGGACCAGACTGCAGATACCTGTATAGAGGCATTCTGTGGACACATTCAGGAATGCATGGATCATGAAGCCACATATGAAAGCATGACCCAATTCTCCAAAGGCAGATGTCCTGGGCGGACACCAGCCATAAACACACTATACAATAGAAGGATGACGCCACTACATGATACAATAACCTCCCAAAATGTGAAGGCACCACTGATGAGTATTGGAAGACAACTACAGGCACCCATATGATTGTCTAAGGCCATCTTTGAGAGAGGATTCCACAAGCCACTGAGGATAATCACAAGGCTGCCTGTAGTTATGTTAGTAACCTGGGTGGTACTACCCAGATATGCTCAGAGGTAATACAATATGTCACACAAAATATAAAACACACAGACATTGCCATCATCCTAGTGGACAGGTTCAATGCTGCCTTCTCTCCCCACCACACCAAAAGGGAACATATGTCTCGCAGCACAGTGCTTCCCCCCCTGACATCACAGATGCTCAGGTAAGAGATGCCCTTCCCAAAGCAATAAACACTGCATCAATGGGACCAGACAGTGTCCCAGGCTGTGTCCTACATGAACCACAAGAAGAGCTACACCCAGACATAACACCACTGTTCAATCCCAGCCTTAATACACGATATGTAGCCAGAGAGTGGCATACAGCAACAGTGGTCCCTCAACATGCAGGTGGTGCCGTCACGGATCCTGGACACTACTACCCATATGTCTGACTAGCTTTGTCTGCAAAGCTATGGCAAGGATCATCATGAACCTCACATATCTAGATATTGTGGACCTACAGACATGTCACCATACACAGTTTGGCTTTGTCAATGGCAAATCCTGCCTATCAAACCTGTTTGCTTTGTTTGAAACAGTCACCGAGGCCACTGTCAAGGGGTAGGAGGTCCACACAGCCTACCTGGACCTTGCATAAGCCTTGGATACAATACCCCACTTGTGCATTCTAGGAAGCTCACCAGTGTACATATTAACCCCTATGTCACTATGGGTATTGCACAGTGGCTCAAGGGCAGAACACACATGGTAGAATTGCTGAAGCCATGTCAGCCTCCAACCTGGTACAAGTGGTGTCCCACAAGGCACAGCCCTAGGAGCTGTCATGTTCATTATATATTTGTCATAGGTACAGGCCAACATGGAAGTACTGTGGCTCAGCAAGTCGCAGGTGACTGCAGACCGAACACCATAATCAACTCAACAGCTAACACACGCATCCTCCAAATGGGACTCTTGCAAACACACGACTTGTGCCACAGCCATGGCCTCAACGTGAATGACAGAAAGAGTATAGTCATCCCCTTTGTCAAACACTAAGTGACCACAATGTACCACATATGTGTTAATCCAGTAAGTGCAGACCAAGGAATTATGGACCTTGGGGCACGCAGGTTGATAGCATTCTACCATTTGACAACAACATGGACAAAGTGGTTAGGTAAGCATGTTATATGGGCCACATCATCATGGGATCCACATGTAGGCCAGGGGAGGACATTGTGCCCCTTTACTCATCCCTCATCATGCCCATAATTGACTATGATGAACCTGTCGGCATGCACCTTACCAGACACCTGCAGCAACTGGGGCTACCACATATGTACCTCGACAAGGGGATCAAAGTGCTCAAACAGATGCCACATACTGACTGGTTAAAGTAGCAGCAGCTCTACTCAGTGACATACTGCCTCTTCATAGGCAATCTGTGCCTGACATAGAAGGCCAGGTCATACCCTCACGTAATGGCCATGCTGCATCTCAGAATATCCAGATCCCACCAGGACACACGCTGGAAATACTTGAACCTCAGGAGTGATATACATAGGACATGGTGGAGGGGCACATTCACAACTCAGAGGCTCCCTTCATTCCTGATTATTATCCCAATAGAGGTTAGGTGGACTGACTCAGTGACTATCTTCAAGAGCGATATTAATGACTGGATGTGACATTGTAGGGTTACCCTGGGTATCACTTATGTGTCACTGTGAGAAAGAGGCACAGTATACTAACCTTGGAAAAGGGCATAGCAAGACAGATTCACAATGCATGTTGAAAGGCACGCACATTCTGGCTAGGTGGATACATGCCCTGGGCAGATATCCCTGTATGAACCTATGGACCTATGTCTCTTTTTCACCATTGGCCCTATGTGCTGTCAATCACCAATGTAATCTCAATACTCCGGTAGCATGTGCAAAGGTCAGTTGTCAGTCACCTATATGGTACAGTTGTGGAATATGTGTGTCATGTAGTAATGTCACAGCTGCCACATGTACACAGTCAACCCTATCCCCTACCCATTGATGTACATGACATGTATGAGATGGAAACACATGGCCAAACTGTAACAATAACATACAAGTCAGTCAGATGCATGGACACATATGACTCAGTCATTGTCCATGCCACCACAGCTGATGTGGGATGTTGCTCACTGGGATACATGATAGGGAACATGGAAGGGATCACTGAGCAAGTGACACAGGCTGGTAGACCCCTGACCTTGGTTGGCATCAGACCCTCATCAGGGATTCCAACAAATTACTGAATGCTAATGAATAAGTGTAGCTACAACACCCTAGCTGAATGGTTCTTAGCATGCAGTCACTGCATTGCTATGGAATACTGTCTTACCACTCCCACAACAGGTGAGAACATGCAGCTCCTGTACATTAACAACATGTAGACTTTATGCCCCAGACCAGGTGTGCATCCCTCACTACTAGGCTGATAGCATCTACATCTCACACTGTATATACGCATCCCACATGCAGCATCTGCACAGAAGACCACGGTCATAATGTTACCCTGTGCAAATACCATGTATTCACATGTGGCAGGCATCACACATGGTAACTATTGAAAGTCACAGGTACATATGTGTATTTGGCACACACATACATCATGTGTTCATTGCCATAACCGGTGTAATCAATGTCATGCATTATTGTGAGGGACAGCCCACACACATGGGCATTCTGTGTGTGCACAACACACATGGCATGTCTGTAATCAGAAGCCATACATAATTGTGATATCGTTTAGAAAGGGGTATGTGCATCCTGTAGTGTGTTTTCCCAGTTGCCAAAAGGGATATATCAATCATACACACTTACCCCCCTTCACACACACTTGCCACCTGCTGGATTCAAACCCCTACCTAACTATGTTAAGACGCTAGAGATGGACGCATTAGCGCAGCGCGCTATTCGCATTACTGGGGGATTTCTTTTCCCCTGATATACTTATAGGGTGCTGACATCATCAGAGTTTAGAAAGTGGAATGATCATCCTGTGGTGTGTTTTCCCAGTTGCCAAAAGGGATGTTTCTTTCATACACACACACTTACCTCCTTTCACACACACTTGCCACCTGCTGGATTCAAACCCCTACCTAACTATGTTAAGACCCTAGAGACGGACGCATTAGCACAGCGCGCTATTCGCATTACTGGGGGATTTCTTTTCCCCTGATATACTTATAGGGTGCTGACATCATCAGAGTTTAGAAAGTGGAATGATCATCCTGTGGTGTGTTTTCCCAGTTGCCAAAAGGTATGTTTCTTTCATACACACACACTTACCTCCCTTCACACACACTTGCCACCTGCTCGATTCAAACCCCTACCTAACTATGTTGTGACACTAGAGACAGACGCATTAGCGCAGCGTGCTATTCGCATTACTGGAGGATTGCCTTTCCCTGATATACTTATAGGGTGCTGACATCATCAGAGTTTAGAAAATGGAATGATCATCCTCTGGTGTGTTTTCCCAGTTGCCAAAAGGGATGCTTCTTTCATACACACTTACCCCCTTCACACACACTTGCCGGATTCAAACCCCTACCTAACTATGTTATGACACTACAGATGGATGCATTAGCACGGCGCACTATTCGGATTACTGAGAGAATCCTTTTCTCCAATATACTTATAGGGTGCTGACATCATCAGAGTCTAGAAAGTGGAATGATCATCCTCTGGTGTGTTTTCCCAGTTGCCAAAAGGGATGTTTCTTTCATACACACTTAGACCCCTTCACACACACTTGCCACCTGCTGGATTCAAACCCCTACCTAACTATGCTATGACATTACAGACGGATGCATTAGCACGGCGCGCTATTCGGATTACTGAGAGAATCCTTTTCTCCAATATACTTATAGGGTGCTGACATCATCAGAGTCTAGAAAGTGGAATGATCATCCTCTGGTGTGTTTTCCCAGTTGCCAAAAGGGATGCTTCTTTCATACACACTTACACCCCTTCACACACACTTGCCCCCCTTCACACACACTTGCCACCTGCTGGATTCAAACCCCTACCTAACTATGTTATGACACTACAGACGGACGCATTAGCACGGCGTGCTATTCGGATTACTGAGAGAATCCTTTTCTCCAATATACTTATAGGGTGCTGACATCATCAGAGTCTAGAAAGTGGAATGATCATCCTCTGGTGTGTTTTCCCAGTTGCCAAAAGGGATGTTTCTTTCATACACACTTACACCCCTTCACACACACTTGCCACTTGCTGGATTCAAACCCCTACCTAACTATGTTATGACACTACAGATGGACGCATTAGCACAGAGCTCTATTCGGATTACTGAGAGAATCGTTTTCTCCAATATACTTATAGGGTGCTGACATCATCAGAGTCTAGAAAGTGGAATGATCATCCTCTGGTGTGTTTTCCCAGTTGCCAAAAGGGATGTTTCGTTCATACACACTTACACACACACTTACCCCCCTTCACACACACTTGCCACCTGCTGGATTCAAACCCCTACTTAACTATGTTATGACACTACAGACCGACGCATTAGCACAGCACGCTATTTGGACTACTGAGAGAATCCTTTTCTCCAATATACTTATAGGGTGCTTACATGATCAGTGTCTAGAAAGGGGGATGAGCATCCTCTGGTGTGTTTTCACATTTGCTAGGGGTAACATTTGGACCAAGTGTGTGAGCATGCCCAGTTCAGCCTTCCCGTGGCATGTTGTGTGAAAGATGTCTCATTTATCTAAGTGTGTGAGCTTGCCCAGTGTGGGCTTTACATATGTTGAACTCTGCAGCCCATCACATTTGTGGATGAGTGTGACCTTCAACAAATACCTCCAGTTTATGGTTGTGTGTTCTGTGCCATGTTGTGTAGTTACTGTCCGAATGCTTTTGTGTGAACAAAACAGGGAGTATACTGTGCCTGCAGGTTTTGCATGGGATACTTTGCACACAATTGTCAACATCCGTTCATACTGACCTAACACTGTAGCACTGTCTAGTGTAGTGTTTCAGTACTTTCACTGTGGTGGTCAGTATCCTGGGCTTTAGTCCTATCACTGCTTTACATTTCCATAGTGTGCACAACAGCCTGGTTAGGGTCCAGTTGTGCACATCTGCACAAAGGCAGTGCCTCTACAGACCCTGTTAATTGCTGCCCCATAAGCTTAACAAGTGTAGTCTGCAAATCTATGGAGAGGATCATAATTGAGCTCATAAACAAAGATATAGGGGACATGCAGACATTGTACCCATCCCATTTTGGCTTGGTCAGGGGCAGATCATGCCTTTTGTACTGGGTTGACATCTTCAAATTGGTCACTTAGGCCATTGTTGGGGAAAGGCAGTCCATACAGCCTACCTTGGCCTTGCAAACACTTTCAACACAATACCCCACTCAGGTATTGTGGAAAACCCTAACAACTGAAATGTAAACCCATATGTCACAAGATGGGTTGCAAACTGGCTTAAGGACAGGACCCACAGGGTTAGAGTTGCTGGCACTATGTTAGACTCCAGGCTGGTCACAGGTGGTGTCACACAGGGATCAGTCCTTGGCCCCATTGTTTGTCATGTACTTCCCAGAAGTACAGGCCAACATGGGAGGACTTTGGATGACAATGTTAGCAGATGACTGCACACTGGGCACCATAGTGGACAGTGCATCACACACAGATATCCTTCAGAAGGGACTCACAGTAACTGATAGCTGGTGCCAGGGCCATGGCCTGAAGTCAAAGTGCACAACATGTGTAGACATACCCTTCAGGAAAAGCAAGGTGACCCCAAGCTACCATATAGGTGGCAATCCTCTAAGCACAGAGGAGGTTATCATGGACCTGGGGACCCAGGTTGACAGTCGCCATTCTTCTGAGACTCACATTGCTAAAGTGGCTAGGAAGACCTTCTACATTGCCCACCTGATCAGGATGGGATTCACATCCAGATCTAGTGGGTCATTGTTCCCTGTACTCTTCACTTATCAGACCGGTGATCGAGTCGAATGCCCTATTCTGGCTGTATCTCACCCAACATCTGCAGCAATTGGAGACACCCTGACTGTCCCCACCTAAAGGATCAAGGAACCCCAACAGCTGTCATATGCTGCCAGATTGAAGACACTCACACTCTATTCACTCACATACCGTCTGATTAGAGGTGACATGTGCCTGACATGCGAGGCCATGTCCAAACAGAGATTAATGGACATGATCCACCTCAGACTCAGAAGATCCACCTGAACCACTAGTGCAGGTGACTTACACCTTAGCAGGGATGTATGTTGGACATGTTGGAGGGATGGAGTTATCACTCAGAGACTCCCTATGCTGTGGAATACAATCCTGGTCCATTTGAGGCAGAGCACCTTGCTGGCTGTGTTCAAGAGGTATCTTGACCTAATGCTAGTCGGAGAATGTGTTTGTCCATCAACACATTGTAAGCGTAGTTTGACATGTCATATGTCTTGTTTAGTATACTGTGCCTCTGTCTACCTGTGACATAACATTGATACCCAGGGTAAACCTCCCATCTCCCATCCACTCATTAGGATTCCTGTTGAGGGGACTCAAACAGTGCCTCTATGGACAACCTGTACTGGTAGTTTACTCATGTGTGGGGGTGGCTTCTGTGTTTTGGATAATGCAGTACAGCCTGTCCTATATATGTCAGTGCTGGGGTTCAGGTCCCTCATGTGCATAGCTCCCTGCCATTCAGATTGTACAAGGTGCAGCATGTGCATTGATTCCAGCTTGGACATGGCTTTCTACATCAGGCACAGCTTGCATCTGGGTGGACAGCATGGCAGTGTGTGGAGCTGCACTCTGTTTAATCAGACTACACATTACATGTGTTCCAGCTCTGTCATACTCCTGGTGAGGTACTGTTGTGGACTTTACAGGTGCTGGATGTGTGTGCATGAGGTACACCCACAGGGGCTGTTGTGGTCATTTCTAATGCTGATGAAAGATAACTGCAGAACCAGAATGACCTCCCTTAGCTAGATGTCAGACAGCATGGACCATACAATCACAACTGAAAACAGGACCCTCTCCACAAAGGGAAAGTGTCCTGTCTGGTGGACCCCAGCCATAAACAAACTGTATGACAGATGAGGGTTACTAATGCAAGACAGAGCTACATCTCCAAAAGGGAAGACAGCTGTGATCAGCACTAGTAGAAAGCTACATTATCTCATAAAGACATGCAAGGTCAACTTGGGGACATAAATCACCAAAGACAATGAAGGTAACCACACTGCTTTCTTCAGTTATGTCAGACACCTGGTTGTGAACCCTCGGATATGCTCAGAGTTGGTACACAACAACATATATTCCAGTGACCTGACAGATATTGGCAACATTCCGGACAGCTTCAGTGCGATTTACCCTCCTCACCCCCAAAACAAGATAGTTATCACTGCTGTATGTAACCTCACTGTCATCTTGGATGTCCATGTGAGAGCCACACTCAGCAAAGACAAGTACACAGCATCCATGGGACCTGCTGGTATCTCCAGTTGCATGCTATGTGAACTCCAGAAGGGCTGGACCCATATATACAACTGCTATTTAACCTTAGTCTTGCTACAGGATATGTACCTGAACACTGGCATACGGCAACAGTGGTCCCACTCCACAAGGGAGATGCCTCCACAGACCATGGCAACTACCACCACACAGGCTTAACCAGCCTTGTCTGCAAAGATATGGGAGGAGTCATGGAGCTCTTACACAGACACATTACTGACCTACAGACCCTTGTTCCCACCTAGTTCAGCTTTGTACAGGGCAGATCCTGCCTTTTGCACCTTTGCACCCGAAAAGTACCTACCATGAAGATCAGGGTTCTTCAACACATGTCATATGCTTCCAGAATAGAGGAAGTCCAGCTTTGTTCAGTGTCATACCGCATACTTACAGGTGACCTATGCCTGACATACAAGACCATGTCCAATCAGGATTTGGTGGACATGCTCCACTGCAAGCAATCCAAATCCACCAGAGCCATGAGAGCTGAGTATTTGAACCTCAGCACATACATGTATAGGACATGCTGGAGGGACAGAGTCATAACTCAGAGGCATCTCACACTCTAGCAGAGTATCCCAGTTCATGTTTGACAGAGTCCCCCACTGACTCTCTTCAGGAGACATCTGGACAACTGCATATGAGACGGAGGCACAGACTAGACAGAGACACAGTCATATTATTCAATTACGTAAGGGGGTCATAATGTGTCACTACTAAGTCAGAGGCACAATATTCAGAATCTATTCTGTACACTTATTACCACTATAAGGGGTGGCAATAGCCACATCACTATGGCTAGGCTTATACATGCACTAGGGCAGATAGCCTAGTAGTACACTATGACACTATGAAACACCGGTGTATGTGTAGCTATTGTCAATCAAACAGTATGATGTGGCTTGGGGGGCTTGATATCTCCCTGTATTCCAACATTGTTTTGTCTATTCCTTCTAGCATGTCTAGGGATCAGTTGCTAGTGTCCTCTCCTGCTCAGCTGGTGAACCTGGGAATATTGAGGCACTGTTACAGTTGCCTCATGTACACTGACAACCCTCTCCTTCTGCCATAAAACACACATACATGTGAGAGATGCAACTATATAGCCAAAGTGGAGGCTGAGCTCTCTCAACATAGGACTAGCAAGACCAGAGAGAGGGTGAAGGTAACCACACACACATCTTTAATCCAGTCTCACATGGCACTGTCACAACTTAAGATCATACACATAGACACAGAGACACTCTCGGAGGCTCTGATCAGAAGTCTACCAGAATGGCGGTGGCCACCACAGCAGACACTCACACAACTGCCTCCACAGGGCACAGCACATGCAACACATTGACCACAGAGTCAGTGTGCCAAACAGTCACAGCCCTTAAGGCCAAACACAATGCCAGACACACTTGTCATAGGTGACTCCATAGTCAGACACACTGATGTCCCACTCACCAGATCAGGTACAGAGGAGGTCACAGTAAGCTGCCTATCGGGCACTGGAATCCACCACATAATGCAAGCACTCAGGTCACTAAACTGCAAGTACAGGTCTGACCCAGTCATAATCCATGCTGGTGTGAACGACCTGAGATGTACCTCCCTGGACTACATGGAAAGAGACATAGAGGATCCCTCTGATTATGTAGGCCAGGCAGGTATGACCCTGACCTTCGGCAGTATCCTACCTTCACCAAGTATGATGCCACATAAACAGAGACAAGATGATCAGCTGTAGTATTTTGCTTAGACTATGGTGTCATTCTAAGGGGGTCCAATGTCTGTCTGCCTGGGATGACATGCTGGACAGGCCACGGTGATTTGCAAGGGACGGCTTGCACCTGTCACTCCTGGGCTTCCAGATTTCAGATGATGCTCTTGCCACCCCCATTGTGCCTTTTTTATGCAAGATTCAGATTCTACACCTACCACCCTAGAACACAGTAAAGGAAAGACACTAAGGCTAATGCTGCTCAATGCCCAAGGTCTCAACCTCAAGCTGCACACACTCTATGCCCTTCTCAGTATGTAGCACATTGATGTCTGTGCTGTGCCTGAAACCTGGTTCACAGCTTCTGACAGCACCCCGGCACTATCGGGTGTTACCTCATATCATGCATTCCGGCACCAGCATCCCGACAACACCAAGAAGGATGGTGGGTGTCCATATTCATCAAGGACACCCTCACCTCATGGTTGGTGGCAACACACGATGCATCGGAGACCATCCAGGTGCCAGTGACCGTAGGCAAGACTGCTCTGCAGTTTGTAGCATGTTACATGCCACCCGCTCAAACTCAGGTACCTCACACAGCTATCCTGCAAACACTGAAGGGGATAAATGTATCTCCAAACACCATCCTACTGGGTGATTCCAACTATCCACATATAGACTGGGATCACTAATCATACCACAACACTCTAACACAAAGGTTCCAAGAGTTCATACACTGAAATGCCATGGAACAACTGGTCCCAATCCCCTCAAGTGGAGGCAACATACTAGAACACATCATCATGAACATGGGGTCACACTGTTCAACACCAGACGATACCCATCATTGGTGAGATCAGATCATGGACTACTCTCAGTGGGAGTCCACATCCCACCCACACCCCAGATGGGAAAAGAAACGGTGAAGACCTTCTCAAATGCCGACTTCACATTTCTGAGGACAGGTGTGGTCTCTTTCAAGGCCCCCAGGCCAGCGGACACCATTACCCAAGCCACTGTATCACTTAGAAATGCCTTCTACCAGCACCTCCAGGACTGCATGGTTCAGGCAATCCCAAATAATAATGACTCTTTGTACCACAGGCAAGCATCCAGTCTGGTGGACCCTAGCCATAAACAAGCTGTACAATACAAGGAAGGAGCTACTACAAGATAGAGCGTAATCCGTAGGGGGGAAGACACCCCTGCTCATTGTGAGTAAAACACTGGGTTCCCCATACAATCATCCGAGGCATGTTTTGAGAGTAAACCCACTCAGGACTCCAGGGACAATCATGAGGCCTTTTTTACCTATGTTTGAAACCTGGGAGGAAACTCCCAGATATGCTCAGACTTAGTTCAGAATGATGTTGATATCACTGCACCTACAGACATTGGCAACATACTGGCTGACAGGTTCAGTGCAGATTTCTCCCCCCCTCCCCCCAACTGGGGGGGTATGTACACCAGAGGATTGTAGCCCCCCAAACATCTCCACTGCTGGGGTGGGAACTGCTCAATCCAAGGCAGAAAACACTTTATCCATGGGACCAGATGGTGTCCCCAGTTGTATGCTCCATGAACTCAATGAGTAATTACACCCGCAATTAGGGCAGCTGTTTAATCTTAGCCTCACCTCAGGATATGTTCCCAAGGAGTGGCATACAGCAATGGTGGACCCACTTCACAAAGGAGGTGCCTCCACCAACCCCAGAAACTACCATCCCATCAGCTTGACAAGCCTGTTCTGCTAAGCTATGGAGAGGATCATAATGGGAATTCTAAATGAAGACATAGGGGACTTGCAGACATTGGATCCAATCCAGTTTGGCTTTGTCAAGGGCAGATCATGCCTTTTAAACTTGGTTGACTTTTTCAAAACACTCACCCAGGCCATTGACGTGGGCAAGGCAGTCCACACAGCCTACCTTGACCTGGCAAAGGCTTTCGACACAATACCCCACTCAGGTATCATTGAAAACATCACCAGCTTAATTGTGAACCCATACATCACAGCATGGGTTGCAAACTGCCTAAGTGACGGAACACACAGGATCAAAGTTGCTGGTGCCAGTTCACACTCCAGAGCTGTCACAAGTGGTGTCCCACAGGGCTCAGTCCTGGGCCCACATTTGTTCAGTATCTACTTTTCAGAAGTACGAGCAAACACAGGAGGATTATGGCTGACAAAGTTTGAAGATGACTGCAAACTGGGAAGCATAGTTGGAAACCCATCTGACACAGACATCCTTCAGAAGGGTCTCATAGACACAGATAACTGGTGCCACGGCCATGGCCTTACATTAAACACTAAACAATGCATAGCCATACCCTTCAGGAAGAACAAGGTTACCACTACTTCCCATCTAGGTGGCAATCCTCTAAGCACAACGTAGGTTATCAGGGACCTGGGCACCCAGGTTGACAGTGACCTTTTGTTTGACACTCACATTGCCAGGGTAGTTTGGAAGGCCTTCTACATTGGCCACCTCATCATGCAGTGATTCACATCTAGATCAAGGGAGGTCATCGTTCCCCTGTACTCATCACTCATCACACCAATGATTGCATACAATGCCCCATTCACATTGGATGGGCCCACAAATTCCTCGACAGGAGGTGAAAGGGTCTCAAACATATTTCTTATGCTGCCCGACTGAAGGAATTCCAGCTGTATTCAGTCGCTTGCTGACTGCTCAGAGGTGACCTGTGCCTGACATACAAGGCTATGTCCAACCCAGAATTAATGAACATGCTTCACCTCAAGACCTCTACAGCCATCAGAACTACAAGGGCAGGAGACCTAAACCTCAACACAGATATTAATAGGATGTGCTGGAGGGACAGATTCATCACCCAGAGAGTCCATATGCTGTGGAACAACATCCTGGTACATGTGAGGCTGAGCACCTCACTGGCTTTGTTCAAGTGAGATCTTGACCAATGGATGGGAGATTGCAGGTATACCCCAGGGATAACCTCAGTATCACTGCTTGACAGAGGCACAGCAAAATAATGGGCATATTATCCATCAACTTGCAGGGGTGGCAGAAGCCACAAAACTCTGGGCTAGGCTTATTAATGCCCTAGGGCAGATAGCCTAGTATGAACCTATGAACCTATGGACATAGGCCTGGGGCAGTTCCTGCTATTAGGACAGTGGTCTGCAGCAGGCTATATAGTAGTAGTCGGTTTTAGCCATTGGTTTTGACCATGGCTATTCCATGTTGCTTCTTGTTGTGGTACAAACATGGGTGTGTGGTTATCCATGCTATTTATTGCTAGTCACCCTCATTTTGTATCTTGTTCCATGTTTTTGCACATGTACATCACTGTATGACGTGCAGCTGTTTCCGCAGGGTCATATGCATGGATATGGATGTTAGTTGGGGTCCTCAGGTGTGCATATTGTACATGATATTACATTACTTAACACATGGCATTCATGCCTCAGGTGGTGCTGCAGGGCCACCTCTGTCGTATACACATACTACACTCCCTGTACATTTGGAAGCAGGTTGTGTCATGTTAGGCATCCCTGTTACTGTATGAGTGAGTCAGAGCGGGTATCAGTCCCAGTGTTCCTACTGACCAAGCGTATGTGCTATGCGTTGCCTCTTTGCCAAGGCCAGGGCATACTGGGCACGCCTCCTTCTGCCTACTGGGAAAAGGTCAGGTTGTTCCTCCTCCGAGTCACCCCCTGCCTGTGGTGGCCTTGGCAATGGTGGGGGGATGTTTGGCCCAGCCCTGTGCTGGTCCTGCTGCAGCTGTTTCCACAGGATCATATTATGTAGCATAGCACATATCATGATCATTTGGGTACATGTAGTTGGTGTGTACTGCAAAGCTCCACCAGATGTGTCCAGACACCGGAACCGTGACTTGAGCAGCCCAAACACACGCTCTATGATATTACGTGTTTGTGCGTGTGCCTCATTATGGTGTTCCTGTTCAGGTGTGTGTGCATTTCTGATGGGTGTCATCAGCCACGGCTCAAGTGCATAACCTGCATCCCCACTAGGTGTCCGTGTGGGAAGTCCCCATTGGCAAATGATTGGTACAGCTGCGTCAGATGCCAGATGTGGGAATCGTGGTAGCTCCCAGGGCAGCCAGCACACACATTCATTATTATGCCCTGGGCATCACACACGACCTGGCAGTTGATGGAGGGGTATCCCTTGCGGTTAATGTAGACTCTACCCCGCTCACCGGCTGGTGCTTTGATGCGTATGTGCGTGCAGTCTATTGCACCCAGCACCTCAGGGTATCCCGCTATTTGCTGGAAGAGACGCATATTGCTGGCCACAACCTCACGGTTATTAGGGACATATATATGATCACTGACATGTGGTGACATGGCATCCAGGAACTGGTGCAGTACCCTGGAGGCTGATGCCTGTGATATCCCCATCATATCGCCAGTTGGTCTCTGGAAGGTACCTGTTGCTAGTATTCTTAGGCCAACACATACCTTGGTTTCCACTGGGATGGGTTCCCCTCTGTTGGTTCTGTGTGTGAGGCGTGGCCTGTACAGCTCAACAATCTGCTGCAGGAGCTCTCTGTCCACTCTATAGCGCTCTACTATCTCCAGCTCATGTAACCCATGGTAGGTGACCCTGGGCCTGTATACTCTTCTCCTTCTCCTCACTCTGGGTTGCCTGTCAGCATCTGCATTATCACCACCCTCAGCAATTCGCCTATGTCTGATTATAACAGCTATGGCAGCCCCTAGCATTTCTGCTCTGAGTTCAGCTTTTTTACAGTTTTCAATTCTGATAGCTTACTTTCTTGCAGTATCTGTTGTGAGAAACAGCCTGCACTGCTCTTTGCAGTGTTTTAAGTGCTGGGTTGGGCTTCTAGTCTGTCTGCATAATTGCCTGCTTCCAATTGTTTCCACCAATTAACTCCAGCAGTATTCCCTGGCAGTTTCCCTGTATTTTAGTTGTTTCCTGTTTCCTCTCTGTTTCCTGAAGGGGAGCAATGTGCACACCAGCTTAAACACGCTCACAGTCACTTAAACGCGCGTACACATCCCTACACGGTGTTACACGCCAAGACACATCCTTATACGGTGTTAGCTAGGCTGATTCATGCTAAAACGCAAGACACTGCCTTACACACGTGCGCCAGCAAACCGTTGTAAACAGTTTGCAACACGCTCCACATGTTAAACCTGCCTTACATCGCTACAAGCCACAAGATGCACGTATATCAAGAAACTTTGAGTGTAGGGATAGCGTATACCCTCAATTTCTTGACTTTCCTAGTGTTCTGTTGAGACACACCTCCCTCCCTGATGTCTGTCTGTCATCTGTTACCTTACATTGCCCTCCAATCTGGTACATTTCTTTCTATCCTTACCCCCGTGATCTCACCTACCTCTTACTCTGTTCCTCCCCTTCTCTAAGTCTTACACTACTCAGAAAGTGCTCATTACCTATGTGGCAGTGTGATTCAGTATTGTAACCCTCATTTACATAGGATTGCCTAGTAATGACTAGTTACATGTCTTACACGGAGCTTCCCCCCCTTGACAACCACTAAACGGAGGCCATATTGTTTTTGGTCTGCAAGTCCCTCCATTGACATTTCATGTAATACATAAATCCCACAATTGTGGGTTTATAAGCTTCGATTTTCAGTTTTAGGTAGCGCACCCCGTTTGCGCGGGTGTGCGCTGCAGTTAAACACATAAATCCCGTGAAAAAAAAAAAAAGTTATATAACTTATTTTTGCAACACTTTTTCCTGCCAATGGCCACATATTTGGCCATTGGCATGCTTAATTAAACATATGCACCCTTTATTTGGAGCTGACATAGCTCCGTTTTTAATTTTGCAGAAATGTACTCAGTTGTCAGCTGAGTACATTTCTGCAGCTAACACGTCCATTACACGGACTGGTTTTGGCTTCGTGGATCGCTCAAATACCTCATTTGCATATCTTTGAGCTGCAAATGAGGTATTGAGCATTTCCACGCCCAGTCCGTGTAAGAGACGTGTTAGCTGTCTCTTACACGGAGATTTGGGCTGTTCCTGAATCAGGAGGCTTACACGGAGGCTTACACTACTCTTGAACTCCGTGTAAGCCTTCCTGAATCTGGCCCTTAGTGTAGGTGGAAGGAGGTGTGAGTTATGTCTGTGTTGTCTGTTCACTACAAAAAGCATACACCATGTAAAGATAGAAGGTGAGTGTTATGTCTGTGTTTTCTGTTCACTCAGAACAGTGTACACTTAGTGTACGAGGAGGAAGGTGTGAGTTATGTCTGTGTTGTCTGTTTATTCAGAACAGTGCACACTTTGTGTAGGAGGAAGAAGGTATGTGTTATGTTTGTGTTGTCTGTTCACTCAGTACACTGTACACTTAGTGTAGGAGGAAGAAGGTGTGAGTTATGTCAGTGTTGTTTGTTCACTCAGAACACTGTACACTTAGTGTAAGATGAAGAAGGTGGGAGTTATGTCTGTGTTGTCTGTACACTCAGTACAGTGTACAGTTAGTGTCGGAGGAGGAAGGTGTGAGTTATGTCTGTGTTGTCTGTTCACTCAGAACAGTGTACACTTAGTGTAGGAGGAAGAAGGTGTGAGTTATGTCTGTGTTGTCTGTTTAATCAGAACACTGTATACTTAGTTTAGGAGGAAGAAGGTGTGAGTTGTGTCCGTGTTGTCTGTTCACTCAGAATAGTGTACACTTAATGTAGGAAGAATAAGGTGTGAGTAATGTCTGTGCTGTCTATTCACTCTCAATGGTGTACACGTTCTGTAGTAGGAAGAAGTTGTGTGTTATGTCTGTGTTGTCTGTTCATTCAGTACACTGCACACTTAGTGTAGGTGGAAGAAGTTGTGAGTTATGCCTGTTTTGTCTGTTAACTCAGAACAGTGTACACTTAGTGTAGGAGGAAGAATGTGTGAGTTATGTCTGTTCACTCAGAACACTGTACTCTTAGTGTATGAGGAAGAAGGTGTGTGTTATGTCTGTGTTGTCTGTTCACTCCGAACAGTGTACACCTAGTGTAGGACGAAGAAGGTGTGGGTTTTGTTTGTGTTGCCTTTTCACTCTGAATAGTGTACACTTAATGTAGGAGGAAGAATGTGTGAGTTATGTCTGTGTTGTCTGTTCAATCAGAACACTGTATACTTACTGGAGGAGGAAGAAGGTGTGAGTTATTTCTGAGTTGTCTTTTCACTCTGAACAGTGTACACTTAGTGTAGGAGGAAAAAGTTGTGAGTTAAGTCAGTCTTTTCTGTTCACTCAGAACACTGTACACTTAGTGTAGGAAGAAGAAGGTGTGAGTTATTTCTGTGTTGTTTGTTCACTCAGAACAATGTACACTTAGTGTAGCAGGAAGAAGGTGTGAGTTATGTCTGTGTTGTCTGTTAATTCAGAACAGTGTTAACTTAGTGTAGGAGGAAGAAAGTGTATATTATGTCTGTGTTGTCACTTCACTCAGAACGGTGTACACTTATTGTAGGAGGAAGAAGATTTAACTTATGTCTGTGTTGTCTAGTCATTCAGAACAGTGTACACTTAATGGAGGAGGAAGAAGGTGTGAGATGTCTGCATTGTCTGTTAACTCAGAAATGCATACACAGTGTAAGTGGAAGAAGGTGTGTGTTATGTCTATGTTGTCTGTTAATTCAGAAGAGTTTACACAGTGTAGGAGGAAGAAGCTGAGTGTTACGTCTGTGTTGTCTGTTCAGTCAGAACACTGTACACTTTCCATAGGAGGAAGAAGGTGTGAGTTATGTCTGTGTTGACTGTTCTCAGAACAGTGTACACTTAGTGTACGAGGTGGAAGGTGTGAGTTATTTCTGTGGGATCTATTCATTCAGAACAGAGTGCAATTAGTGTAGGAGGAAAAAGGTGGGTGTTATGTCTGTGTTGTCTATTCACACAGTACACTGTACACTTAGTGTAGGAGGAAGAAGGTGTGAGTTATGTCTGTGTTGTCTATTAAATCAGAACAGTGTACACTTAGTGTAGGAGGAAAAAGGTGTGTGTTATGTCTGTGTTGTCTCTTCACTCAGAAACATGTACACTTACTGTAGGAAAAAGGTGTGAGTTATGTCTGTGTTGTCTGTTCATTCAAATCAGTGTACACTGTGTAGGAAAAAGAAGATGTGAGTTATGTCTGTGTTGTCTGTTCACTTGGAACGGTGTACACTTAGTGTAGGAGGAAGAAGGTGTGAGTTATGTCTGTGTTGTCTGTTTAATGAGAACACTGTACACTTAGTTTAGGAGACAGAATGTGGGAGTTATGTTCCTGTTGTCTGTTCACTCAGAACAGTGTTTACTTAGCATAAGAGAAAGAAGGTGTCAGTCATGTCTGTGTTGTCTGTTCATTCGGAACAGTGAACACATAGTGTAGGAGGAAGAAGGTGTGTGTTATGTCTGTGTTGCCTGTCTCTCAGAAAACTGTACACGTAGAGTAGGAGGAAGAAGGTGTGAGTTATGTCTGTGTTGTCTGTTCACTCAGAACGGTGTACACAGTATAGGAGGAATAAGGTGTGAGTTATGTCTGTGTTGTCTCTTCACTCAGAAACATGTACACTTACTGTAGGAAAAAGGTGTGAGTTATGTCTGTGTTGTCTGTTCATTCAAAACAGTGTACACTTAGTGTAGGAAAAAGAAGATGTGAGTTATGTCTGTGTTGTCTGTTCACTCAGAACGGTGTACACAGTGTAGGAGGAAGAAGGTTTGAAGAATGTCTGTGTTGTCTCTTCACTCAGAACGGTGTACACTTAGTGTAGGAGGTAGAAGGTGTGAGTTATGTCTGTGTTGTCTGTTCACTGACACAGTGTACACTTACTGTGTTAGGTGTGAGTTATTTCTCTGTTGTCTTTTCACTCAGAATGGTGTAAACTTAGTGTAAGAGGAAGATGGTGTCGGTTATGTCTGTGTTGCCTGTTCATTCAGAACAGGGTACACTTTGTGTAGGAGGAAGAAGGTGTGAGTTATGTCTGTTCACTCAGAACACTGTACACTTAGTGTAGGAGGAAGAAGGTGTGAGTTATGTCTGTGTTGTCTATTAAATCAGAACAGTGTACACTTAGTGTAGGAGGAAAAAGGTGTGTGTTATGTCTGTGTTGTCTGTTCACTGAGAACGGTGTACACATAGTGTAGGAGGAAGAAGGTGTGAGTTATGTCTTTGGTGTCTGTTCACTCAGAGCAGTGTACACAATATAGGAGGAAGAAGGTGTGAGTTATGTCTGATTTGTCTTTTCACTTAGAACGGTGTACACAGTGTAGGAGGAAGAAGGTGTGAGTTATGTCTGTGTTGTCTGTTCATTCAGAACAGTGTACACTTAATGTAAAAAAAAAGAAGGTGTGAGTTACATCTGTGTTGTCTGTTCACTCAGAACATTGCACAATTAGTGTAGGAGGAAGAAGTTGTGAGTTATGTCTGTGTTATCTGTCCACTTAGAACATTGAACAATTAGTGTAGGAGGAAGAAGGTGTGAGTTATGTCTGTGTTGTCTTATCACTCAGAATGGTGTACACTTAGTGTAGGAGGAAGAAAGTGTGAGTTATGCCTGTTTTGTCTTTTAACTCAGAGCAGTGGACTCTTAGTGTAGGAGGAAGAAGGTGTGTGTTATGTCTGTGTTGTCTGTTCACTCCGAACAGTGTACACCTAGTGTAGGAGGAAGAAGTTGTGGGTTTTGTCTGTGTTGTCTGTTCACTCAGAACAGTGTACACTTAGTGTAGGAGGAAGATGGTGTGAGTTATGTTAGTGTTGTCTGTTCACTCTGAATAGTGCACACTTAATGTAGGAGGAAGAAGGTGTGAGTTATGTCGGTGTTGTCTGTTCCCTCAGAACACTGTATACTTAGTGGAGGAGGAAGATGGTGTGAGTTATATCTGAATTTTATTTTCACTCTAAACAGTGTACATGTAGTGTAGGAGGAAGAAGGTATGTGTTAAGTCTGTGTTGTCTGTTCACTCAGAACACAGTACACAGTGTAGGAAGAAGAAGGTGTGAGTTACGTCTGTGTTGTCTGTTCACTTAGAACGATGTACACTTAGTGTAGGAGGAAGAAGGTGTGAGTTATGTCTGTGATGTCTGTTCATTGAGAACAGTGTATACTTAGCATAAAAAAAGAAGGTGTGAGTTGTGTCTCTGTTGTCTGTTCTCTCAGAACATTGAACAATTAGTGTAGGAGGAAGAAGGTGTGAGTTATGTCTGTGTTGTCTTATCACTCAGAATGGTGTACACAGTGTAGGAGGAAGAAAGTGTGAGTTATATCTGTGTTGTCTGTTCACTCAGAACACTGTACACTTAGTGTAGGAGGAAGAAGGTGTGAGTTATGTCTGTGTTGTCTGTTAATTCAGAACAGTGTACACTTAGCGTAGGAGGAAGAAACTGTTAGTTATGCCTGTGTTGTCAGTTCACTCAGAATGATGTACACTTAGTGTAGGACAAAGAAGATGTAACTTATGTCTGTGTTGTCTGGTCATTTAGAACAGAGTGCAGTTAGTGTAGGAGGAAGAAGGTGGGTGTTATGTCTGTGTTGTCTATTCACACAGTACACTGTACACTTAGTGTAGAAGGAAGAAGGTGTTGTCTGTTCATTCGGAACAGTGAACACATAGTGTAGGAGGAAGAAGGTTTGAAGAATGTCTGTGTTGTCTGTTCACTTAGAATGGTGTACACTTTGTGTAGGAGGCAGAAGGTGTGGGTTATGTCTTCGCTGTCTGTACACTGACACAGTGTCTGTTCACTCAGAACAGTGTACACTTAGTGTAGGAGGAAGAAGGTGTGAGTTATGTCTGTGTTGTCTGTTTAATCAGAACACTGTACACTTAGTTTAGGAGAAAGAATGCGTGAGTTATGTTCATGTTGTCTGTTCACTCAGAACAGTGTTTACTTAGCATAAGAGAAAGAAGGTGTCAGTCATGTCTGTATTGTCTGTTCATTTGGAACAGTGAACACATAGTGTAGGAGGAAGAAGGTGTGTGTTATGTCTGTGTTGCCTGTCTCTCAGAAAACTGTACACTTAGTGGAGGAAGAAGGTGTGAGTTATGTCTGTGTTGTCTGTTCACTCAGAACGGTGTAAACAGTATGGAAGGATTAAGGTGTGAGTTATGTCTGTGTTGTCTGTTCACTCAGAAAGATGTACACAGTGTAGGAGGAAGAAGGTTTGAACAATGTCTATGTTGTCTGTTCACTTAGAATGGTGTACACTTTGTGTAGGAGGCAGAAGGTGTGGGTTATGTCTTCTCTGTCTGTACACTGACACAGTGTACACTTACTGTGTTAGGTGTGAGTTATTTCTCTGTTGTCTTTTCACTCAGAACGGTGTAAACTTAGTATAAGAGGAAGATGGTGTCGGTTATGTCTGTGTTGCCTGTTCATTCAGAACAGTGTACACTTTGTGTAGGAGGAAGAAGGTGAGTTATGTCTGTTTACTCAGAACACTGTACATTTAGTGTAGGAGGAAGAAGGTGTGAGTTATGTTTGTGTTGTCTTTTCTCTCAGAACAGTGTAAACTTAGTGTAGGAGGAAGAAGGTGTGAGTTATGTCAGTGTTTGTTCACTCAGAACACTGTACAGAGTGTAAGAGGAAGAAGGTGTGGGTTTTTTCTGTGTTGTCTGTTCACTCAGAACAGTGTACACTTAGTGTAGGAGGAAGAAGGTGTGAGTTATGTCAGTGTTGTCTGTTTACTCTGAATAATGTACACTTAACGGAGGAAGAAGGTGTGAGTTATGTCTGTGTTGTCTGTTCACTGAGAACACTGTATACTTAGTGTAGGTGGAAGAAGGTATGTGATATGTCTGTGTTGTCTGTTCCCTCAGTAAACTATACACTTAGTGTAGGAGGAAGAAGGTGTAAGTTATGTCAGTGTTGCTTGTTCACTCAAAACACTGTACACAGTGTAAGAGGAATAATTTGGGAGTTATGTCTGTGTTGTCTGTGGACTCAGTACCGTGTACACTTAGTGTAGGAAGAAGAAGATGTGAGTTATGTCTGTATTGTCTGTTCACTCAGAACAGTGTACACTTAGTGTAGGAGGAGGAAGGTGTGAGTTATGTCTGTCTTGTCTGTTCACTCAGAACACTGTACACTTAGTGTAAGATGAAGAAAGTGCGAGTTATGTCCGTGTTGTATGTTCACTCAGAACAGTGTACAATTAGTGTAGGAGGAAGAAGGTGTGAGTTATGTCTGTGTTGTCTGTTTAATCAGAACACTGTACACTTAGTTTAGGAGAAAGAATGTGTGAGTTATGTTCATGTTGTCTGTTCACTCAGAACAGTGTTTACTTAGCATAAGAGAAAGAAGGTGTCAGTCATGTCTGTGTTGTCTGTTCATTCGGAACAGTGAACACATAGTGTAGGAGGAAGAAGGTGTGTGTTATGTCTGTGTTGCCTGTCTCTCAGAAAACTGTACACTTAGAGGAGGAAGAAGGTGTGAGTTATGTCTGTGTTGTCTGTTCACTCAGAACGGTGTAAACAGTATAGGAGGATTAAGGTGTGAGTTATGTCTGTGTTGTCTGTTCACTCAGAAACATGTACACTTAGTGTAGGAAAAAGAAGGTGTGAGTTATGTCTGTGTTGTCTGTTCACTCAGAATGGTGTACACAGTGTAGGAGGAAGAAGGTTTGAACAATGTCTGTGTTGTCTGTTCACTCAGAATGGTGTACACTTTGTGTAGGAAGAAAAAGGTGTGGGTTATGCCTGTGCTGTCTGTTCACTCAGAACAGTGTACACTTACTGTAGGAAGAAGAAGGTGTTAGTTATTTGTGTGTTGTCGGTTCATTCATAACAGTGTACACAGTGTAAGAGGAAGAAGGTCTGAGTTATGTTGGTTCACTCAGAGCACTGTACCTTTAGTGTATTAGGAAGAAGGTGTGAGTTATGTTTGTGTTGTCTGTTCACTCAGAACAGTGCACATTTAGTGTAGAAGGAAGAAGTTGTAACTTATGTCTGTGTTGTCTGTTCACTCAGAACAGTGTACACTTAATGTAGGAGGTGTGAGTTATGTCTGTGTTGTCTGTTCACTCACAATGCTGTACACGTAGTGCAGGAGGAAGAAGTTGTGAGTTATGTCTGTTTTGTCTGTTCACTACAAAAAGTGTACACCATGTAAAAGATAGAAGGTGTTTGTTATGTCTGTGTTTTCTGTTCACTCAGAACACTGTACACAAGTGTACGAGGAGGAAGGTGTGAGTTATGTCTTTGTTGTCTGTTTATTCAGAACAATGTACACTTTGTGTAGGAAGAAGAAGGTATTAGTTATGTCTGTTTTGTCTGTTCACTCAGTGCACTGTACACAATGTAGGAGGAAGAAGGTGTGAGTTGTGTCAGTGTTTGTTCACTGAGAACACTGTACACTTAGTGTAGAGGAAGAAGGTGGGAGTTATGTCTTTGTTGTCTGTACACAGTGCAGTGTGCACTTAGTGTAGGAAGAAGAAGATGTGAGTTATATCTGTATTGTCTCTTCACTCAGAACAGTGTACACAGTGTAGGAGGAAGAAGGTGTTAGTTATGTCTGTGTTGTCTGCTCACTCAGTACACTGCACACTTAGTGTAGGTGGAAGAAGGTGTGGGTTTTGTCTGTGTTATCTGTTCACTCAGAACACTGTACACAGTGAAGGAGGAAGAAGGTGTGAGTTTTGTCTGTACTGTCTCTTCACTCAGAACACTGTATACTTAGTGGAGGAGGAAGAAGATGTGTTATGTCTGAGTTGTCTTTTCACTCTGAACAGTGTACACAGTGTAGGAGGAAGAAGGTGTGAGTTAAATCTGTGTTGTCTGTTCACTCAGAACACTGTACACAGTGTAGGAAGAAGAAGGTGTGAGTTATGTCTGTGTTGTCTGTTCACTTAGAACGGTGTACACTTAGTGTAGGAGGAAGATGGTGTGATTTATGTCTGTGTTGTCATATCACTCAGAATGGTGTACACTTAGTGTAGGAGGAAGAAAGTGTGAGTTATGTCTTTGTTTATTCACTCAGAACACCGTATACTTAATGTAGGAGGAAGAAGGTGTGAGATATCTGTGTCATCTGTTAATTCAGAACAGTGTGCACTTAGTGTAGAAGGAAGAAAGTGTATGTTATGTCTGTGTTGTCAGGTCTCTCAGAACGGTGTACACAATGTAGGAGGAAGAAGGTGTGAGTTATGTCTGTGTTTTCTGTTCACTCAGAGATGCATAAACTGTGTAAGTGAAAGAAGGTGTGAGTTATGTCTATGTTTTCTGTTAACTCAGAACAGTTTACAGAGTGTAGAAGGAAGAAGGTGTGTGTTATGTCTAGGTTGGCTGTTCAGTCAGAACACTTTACACTTAGTGCAGGAGGAAGAAGGTGTGAGTTGTGTCTGTGTTGACTGTTCTCTCAGAACAGTGTACACTTAGTGTGCGTGGTGGAAGGTGTGAGTTATTTCTGTGGGATCTATTCATTCAGAACAGATTGCAGTTAGTTTAGGAGGAAGAAGGTGGGTGTTATGTCTGTTTTGTCTATTCACTCAGTGCACTGTACACTTAGTGTAGGAGGAAGGTGTGAGTTATGTCTGTGTTGTCTGTTCACTGAGAACGGCCTACACTTAGTGTAGGAGGAAAAAGGTGTGAGTTATGTCTTTGGTGTCTGTTCACTCAGAACACTGTACACTTAGTGAAGGAGGAAGAAGGTGTGAGTTTTGTCTGTATTGTCTCTTCACTCAGAACAGTGTACACTTAGTGCAGGAGGAAGAAAGTGTGAGTTATGTCGGTGTTGTCTGTTCACTCAGAACACTGTATACTTAGTGGAGGAGAAAGAAGATGTGAGTTATGTCTGAGTTGTCTTTTCACTCTGAACAGTGTACACTTAGTGTAGGAGGAAGATGGTGTGAGTTATCTG